>NC_069499.1:981955732-982023232 GCF_027579735.1 Bombina bombina | reverse complement strand
AACCATTTGTGCCATATTTGCACAAGCTGTTTGTAAATAATTTCAGTGAGAAACCTAAAGTTTGTGAAAAAGTTTGTGAAAAAATTAACAATTTGTTTTATTTCATCGCATTTGGCAGTGAAATTGTGGCATGAAATATACCAAAAAGGGCCTAGATCAATACTTTGGGTTGTCTACTAAAAATAAAATATATACATCTGAAGGTTTATTCAGGGATTCCTGAAAGATATCAGTGTTCCAATGTAACTATCGCTAATTTTGAAAAACATTTTTTGGAAATAGCAAAGTACTACTTGTACTTATTGCCCTATAACTTGAAAAAAAACAAAGAGCATGTAAACATTGTGTATTTCTAAAATCAGGACAAAATTAAGAAACTATTTAGCATGGGTGTTTTTTGGTGGTTGTAGATGTGTAACAGATTTTGGGGGTCAAAGCTAGAAAAAGTGTGTTGTTTTTTTTCCCCATTTTTTCATCATATTTTATAATTTTTTTATAGTAAGTTATAAGATATGATGAAAATAATGGTATTTTTAGAAAGTCCATTTAATGGCGAGAAAAGCGGTATATAATGTGTGGGTTCAGTAAATGAGTAAGAGGAAAATTATAGCTAAATACAAACACAGCAGAAATGTAAAAATAGCCCTGGTCCCAAACGGTCAACAAATGGAAAAGTGCTCTGGTCACTAAGGGGTTAAAGAGACATGAAACCCATTTTCTTCCATGTAATTAGCAAGAGTCCATGAGCTAGTGACGTATGGGATATACATTCCTACCAGGAGGGGCAAAGTTTCCCAAACCTTAAAATGCCTATAAATACACCCCTCACCACACCCACAATTCAGTTTTACAAACTTTGCCTCCCATGGAGGTGGTGAAGTAAATTTGTGCTAGATTTCTACGTTGATATGCGCTTCGCAGCAGGCTGAAGCCCGGTTTTCCTCTCAGAGTGCAGTGAATGTCAGAGGGATGTGAAGAGAGTATTGCCTATTTGAATACCATGGTCTTCCTCTAGGGGATCTATTTTATAGGTTCTCTGTTATCGGTCGTAGAGATTTCTTCTCCAACCTCCCTTTTCAGATCGACAATATACTCATATACCATTACCTCTACTGATTCTCGTTTCAGTACTGGTTTGGCTATCTACTATATGTAGATGAGTGTCTTAGGGTAAGTAAGTCTTATTTCTTTTTATGACACTCAAAGCTATGGTTGGGCACTTTATATGTAAAGTTCTAAATATATGTGTTTAAACTTATATTTGCCATGATTCAGGATAATCAGTATTCCTTCATTCAAACTGTCAGTTTAATTTTTTTGGGAAAATGCATATAAATTGTATTTTTCCTACCTTAAAATTTTCAATTGACTTTTTTTCAAAAATTGCGGGCTATTAGGCTCGCGGGTGCAGAAAATGCTTCTATTTATTGCGTCATTTTTGGCGCAAAAATTTCGTCATTTCCGGCGTCATAGTTTGCGCCAGAAGTTTTCACGTAATTGCGTCATTTTTTGACGTATGTGTATTGCGGACTTTTTTTGGCGCCAAAAAATATGGGCTTCATTCTTGGCGCCAAACTATGTGGGCGTTATACTTGGCGCCAAAAATTTGGGCGTCATACTTGGCACCAGTTTTTTCACATTATTTCAGTCTCACTTTTTAGTTGCTTCTGGTTTTCTAGAGGCTTGTTTTTCATTTTGCATTTTTTTCCATTCCTGAAACTGCCATTTAAGGAATTTGATAATTTTGCTTTATATGTTGTTTTTTCTTTTACGTATTGCAAGATGTCACTACCTGACCCTGGATCAGAATCTACTTCTGGAAAAGCGCTGCCTGATGTCGGTTCTACCAAAGCTAAGTGCATTTGTTGTAAACTTTTGGTAACTGTTCCTCCGACTGTAGTTTGCATTAGTTGTCATGATAAGCTATCAAACGCAGATAGCATTTCTATTAGTAATAATCCATTACCTGTTGTTGTTCCTTCAACATCTAATGTTCAGGATGTTCCTGTTAATGTTAAAGAATTTGTTTCTAATTCTATTCGGAAGGCTCTGTCTGTTATTCCTCCTTCTAGTAAACGTAAGAGGTCTTTTAAAACTTCACATATTTCAGATGAATTTTTAAATGACCGCCATCATTCTGACTTATCTATTTCTGATGAGGATCTATCTGGTTCAGAAGATTCTACCTCAGATATTGACACTGATAAATCTTCATATTTGTTTAAGATGGAGTTTATTCGTTCTTTACTTAAAGAAGTGTTGATTGCATTAGATATGGAGGAGTCTAGTCCTCTTGATATTAAAACTAATAAGCGTTTAAATTCAGTTTTTAAACCTCATGTAGTTATTCCAGAAGTTTTTCCAGTTCCTGATGCTATTTCAGAAGTAATTTCTAGGGAATGGAATAGTCTGGGTGCTTCATTTACTCCTTCTCCAATGTTTAAGAAATTGTACCCTTTGCCATCTGATAGATTAGAGTTTTGGGAGAAAATCCCCAAAGTTGATGGGGCTATCTCTACTATTGCTAAGCGTACTACTATTCCTACGGCAGATAGTACTTCGTTTAAAGATCCTTTAGATAGGAAGCTTGAATCCTTTCTAAGGAAGGCTTATTTATGTTCAGGTAATCTTCTTAGACCTGCTATTTCTTTGGCTGATGTTGCTGCAGCTTCAACTTTCTGGTTGGAGGCTTTAGCGCAACAAGTGTCAGACCATAATGCTTATAGCATTGTTAAACTTCTTCAACATGCTAATAACTTTGTTTGTGATGCCATTTTCGATATCATTAGAATTGATGACAGGTATATGTCTTTAGCTATTTTAGCCAGAAGAGCTTTATGGCTTAAGTTTTGGAATGCAGATATGACTTCTAAGTCAACTTTGCTTTCTCTTTCTTTCCAAGGTAATAAATTATTTGGTTCTCAGTTAGACTCAATAATTTCAACTGTTACTGGGGATAAGGGAGCCTTTTTGCCTCAGGATAAAAAATCTAAGGGTAAATATAGGGCTACTAATCGTTTTCGTTCCTTTCGTCAGAATAAGGAACAAAAGCCTGACCCTTCCCCTAAAGGAACAGTTTCCGTTTGGAAACCTTCTCCAGTCTGGAATAAATCCAAGCCTTTTAGAAAGTCAAAACCAGCTCCCAAATCCGCATGAAGGTGCGGCCCTCATTCCAGCACAGCTGGTAGGGGGCAGGTTACGATTTTTCAAAGATGTCTGGATCAATTTGATTCAAAGTCTTTGGATTCAGAACATTGTTTCACAAGGGTACAGAATAGGTTTCAAGGTAAGACCGCCTGTGAGAAGATTCTTTCTCTCACGCATTACAGTAAACCCAGTAAAGGCTCAAGCGTTTCTGAAATGTGTTTCAGACCTGGAGTCAGTTGGGGTAATTGTGCCAGTTCCAGTTCTGGAACGGGGCCTGGGGTTTTATTCAAATCTGTTCATTGTTCCAAAGAAAGAGAATTCTTTCAGACCAGTTCTGGTTCTAAAAATTTTGAATCGTTATGTAAGGATACCAACATTCAAAATGTTGACTATATTGACTATTCTGCCTTTTGTTCAGCAAGGGCATAATATGTCCACAATAGACTTACAGGATGCATATCTTCATATTCCAATTCATCCGGACCACTATCAGTTCCTGAGATTCTCTTTTCTAGACAAGCATTACCAGTTTGTTGCTCTTCCTTTTGGCCTAGCAACAGCTCCAAGGATCTTTTCGAAGGTTCTCGGTGCCCTTCTCTCTGTAATCATTGAGCAGGGTATTGCGGTATTTCCTTATTTGGACGATATCTTGGTACTTGCTCAGTCTTTACATTCTGCAGAATCTCACACAAATCAACTTGTGTTGTTTCTTCAAAGACATGGTTGGAGGATCAATTTACCAAAGAGTTCCTTGATTCCTCAGACAAGGGTAACCTTTTTGGGTTTCCAAATAGATTCAGTGTCCATGACTTTGTCTCTGACAGATAAAAGACGTCTGAAATTTGTTTCAGCTTGTCGAAACCTTCCGTCTCAATCTTTCCCTTCGGTAGCTTTGTGCATGGAAATTTTAGGTCTCATGACTGCTGCATGACTCTCCAGCTTTGTATGCTGAATCAATGGTGCAGGGATTATACAAAGATATCACAATTAATATCCTTAAATCCCAATGTTCGATCTTCTCTGACTTGGTGGTTGGATCACCATCGTTTAGTTCAAGGGGCCTCTTTTGTTCGTCCAACCTGGACTGTGATCTCAACAGATGCGAGTCTTTCAGGTTGGGGAGCTGTATGGGGATCTCTGACAGTGCAGGGCGTTTGGGAATCTCAGGAGGCGAGATTAACAAACAACATTTTGGAACTCCGTGCGATTTTCAGAGCTCTTCAGTTCTGGCCTCTACTGAAGAGAGAATCGTTTATTTGTTTTAAGACAGACAATGTCACAACTGTGGCATATGTCAATCTTCAAGGGAGGACTCACAGTCCTCAGGCTATGAAAGAAGTATCTCGGATACTTGTTTGGGCGGAATCCAGCTCCTGTCTAGTTTCTGCGGTTCACATCCCAGGTATAGATAATTGGGAAGCGGATTATCTCAGTCGCCAGACGTTACATCCGGGTGAATGGTCTCTTTACCCAGAGGTATTTCTTCAGATTGTTCAAATCTGGGGACTTCCAGAAATAGATCTGATGGCCTCTCATCTAAACAAGAAACTTCCCAGGTATCTGTCCAGATCCAGGGATCCTCAGGCAGAAGCGGTGGACGCGTTGTCACTTCCTTGGAATTATCAACCTGCTTATATCTTTCCGCCTCTAGTTCTTCTTCCAAAAGTGATTTCCAAAATCCTAATGGAGCATTCGTTTGTACTGCTGGTGGCTCCAGCATGGCCACACAGGTTTTGGTATGCGGATCTCGTTTGGATGGCCAGTTGCCAACCTTGGACACTTCCGTTAAGACCAGACCTTCTATCTCAAGGCCCATTTTTCCATCAGGATCTCAAATCATTAAATTTGAAGGTATGGAGATTGAACGCTTAATTCTTAGTCATAGAGGTTTCTCTGACTCAGTGATTAATACTATGTTACAGGTTCGTAAATCTTTGCCTAGAAATATTTATTACCGAGTCTGGAAGACTTACATTTCTTGGTGTTCCTCACATAAATTCTCTTGGCATTCTTTTAGAATTCCTAGAATTTTACAGTTTCTTCAGGATGGTTTGGAAAAAGGTTTGTCTGCAAGTTCCTTGAAGGGACAAATCTCTGCTCTTTCTGTTCTTTTTCACAGAAAGATTGCTAATCATCCTGATATTCATTGTTTTGTACAGGCTTTGGTTCGTATCAAGCCTGTCATTAAGTCAATCTCTCCTCCTTGGAGTCTTAATTTGGTTCTGAGGGCTTTACAGGCTCCTCCGTTTGAACCTATGCATTCTCTGGATATTTAATTACTTTCCTGGAAAGTTTTGTTCCTTTTGGCCATCTCTTCTGCTAGAAGAGTTTCTGAGTTATCTGCTCTTTCTTGTGAATCTCCTTTTCTGATTTTTCATCAGGATAAGGCGGTGTTGCGGACTTCATTTAATTTTTTACCTAAAGTTGTGAATTCTAACAACATTAGTAGAGAAATTGTTGTCCCTTCATTGTGTCCTAATCCTAAGAATTCTCTGGAGAGATCTTTACATTCTTTGGATGTAGTAAGAGCTTTGAAATATTATGTTGAAGCTACTAAAAATTTCAGAAAGACTTCTAGTCTATTTGTTATCTTTTCTGGTTCTAGGAAAGGTCAGAAGGCTTCTACCATTTCTTTGGCGTCTTGGTTAAAGTCTTTGCTTCATCATGCTTATGTAGAGTCGGGTAAATCCCTGCCTTAAGGGATTACGGCTCATTCTACTAGGTCATTTTCTATTTCCTGGGCTTTTAGGAATGTAGCTTCTGTTGATCAGATTTGCAAAGCAGCAACTTGGTCTTCTTTGCATACTTTTACTAAATTCTACCATTTTGATGTTTTCTCTTCTTCTGAAGCAGTTTTTGGTAGAAAAGTACTTCAGGCAGCTATTTCAGTTTGATTCTTCTGCTTATCATTTCAGTTTTTTTCATGATAAGATTAAAACTTTTTGATTTGGGTTGTGGATTATTTATTCAGCGGCATTGGCTGTCTTTATTTTATCCCTCCCTCTCTAGTGACTCTTGCGTGGAAGTTCCACATCTTGGGTATCTGCTATCCCATACGTCACTAGCTCATGGACTCTTGGTAATTACATGAAAGAAAACATAATTATTTTTTTTTAAATTCTCTTTATTGAAAGGAAACAAAGCAATCACAATAATCTCATGCAGTTTCTTCTTACAGAGTACAACACATTTGAATTATCATTACTTATATCATGTTTCAGGAGAAGATAACGTTGCTTGGAATAGCATGTACTGAAACTAAAGTCCATCTCTCTAATATGTGCTGCTGGATATATGCCTTGTTCCTTCATAAACTTTTCCAATAGTCAAAGCAAACATAAACAAATAATTTCTAACAACTATTTACATTGTAATCCTAGATTTTTAACAGTGGTTTCTGTGGTGTTTCTGTTCTTGGTTACAAACTCAGCGCAGGGGAGGTGGGAGAGGGGGGGAGGGGGGGAAGTGAAGACACACACAGGAAAGGGGAAGAAGGGAGAAGAGTGGAATAGAAGAAAAAAAAACAAAAAAAAAACCCCATTGTGCAAATGGACCCTTGTCCTGTTGGTACATTGTTACTGTCAGCTCAAAACAGCATTACTTCCGAGAAATCTCCCTCTTGTTCTGTCCCCACTATGGAATGCCTCCCCTCCTCCATGTTAGTTAGCAGCATTGTTTCTAGATGTGCAAATGGTTTAAATATCTGATTCTGTATAGATGAGTCCAATGTGGCTATATATAATTTCCATTTTTTAAGAAAGGGGCGCAGTCTGCTTTTTGTGTCAAGTCTGGCGTCATATTGCTCCACGAAAAGTTGTTTGAGTAGCAAATGTTTCAGTTGTGCCATTGTCGGTGCTTGTCTAACAATCCATCTTTTAAGAATACACTGTCTGGCAAGAATTGTGTATAAGGTGAGGAATTTATGTAGCTTTTTATGTGTATCGTCCCATTTAAACAGGAAAATTTCTGTCTCCGTGAATTCAATTTCTACTTTAAATGTGAGTTTCAGCCAGTATTGACATTGCCCCCAGAACTTCCTAACCTTCGGGCAAGTGTAAAAATAATGATGGAAAGATGGGGCTGGCAGTCTACATTTAATACAATGGTCTGGGATTTCTTTGTCCCACTTAGATAGTCTATGTGGTGTGATGTAATCCATGTGTAAAACTCTAATTTGTGTTTCCCTTTGTGGCACCGCTAGTGTTGCCTGTCTGTTTTTTTCCAGGCTTTCTTTAACATCTTGTATTGTAGGTTCCACCGAAAAGGCGGAGACATGTCTTAACAACAATTTTGTTAGGATCATAGATTCGTTTTGCTGTATCAGGCGTTTGTAAATGTGGCATAGCGAGAATGACCCCGCACGGAACAGGGTTTGTGCTATTGCAAAATGCGAGGCTTCCCAAAACCTTTCATTGGAGGACTGCAGTGATCCCACATAGTGTCTTAGCTGCAAATAGGCATAGAAGTGTCCATTTGGAATATGGAATCTGGTCTTGAGATCCTGGAACGATCTGACTGTGTGTAACAGTGAATCCAGTGTGTCTCCCAGTACCTTTAGTCCCATTCTCTCCCACATTCGGAAGGGTTCCTGGTCCATGCCAGCCGGAAAGTCTGGGTTTCCCAAAACCGGGATAAACCTGGGCGAGGGGGAGTCAGTTTTTAAATATTTGTGAATTTTGTGCCAGGCTTTTAGTGGGTCTCTGTATGTCACATTATTGAGGATTTCAGTGGGGAGGGTTCTACCGTTCCCATAGGGCAGATATGCCAGTGAGATGGGGGCTACTATCGCCCTCTCAAGTTTGTCATCCCCAAAGTGGGCTGTACCTAATTGCCAGTCTATTACCATCCTAGCCAACGCTGCCCAATTATATAGCTTTAGATTCGGAAGGGCTAGTCCCCCTGCAGAATAAGGGAGTTGTAATTTTTCCATCGCTATCCGCGGTTTCCCTTTTTTCCAGATGAACCGTGATATTGCCCTAGATAAGAGGCGCGTATCTGCATTGGTCAGGAGAAATTGTAGCATATGCACTGGGTATAATATTTTAGGTAGTATCGTCATCTTAATCAAGTGAACTCTACCCGATAATCCCAAGGGGAGATCGAGCCAATTTGACAGCTGGGAGGATAATTGCACACATTTGTTGGATATGTTTAGTTTATACATTTTTCCCGGGTCCCTATGCAAGTGTATGCCCAGGTAAAGAAGACTTTCCGTTGTTTCTACAAATGGGAAGTCATGGGCGGTGTGCTGATGCTTCCTGAGCCACAGCACTTCCGATTTGGATGTATTTATTTTGTACCCCGACAAGGAGCCAAACTCCTCTATCGTCTGAAGTATGACTGGGATGTGCGTTTTTGGGGAATCCACAAACAACAACATGTCGTCCGCATATAGTGCTAGGTGAAGAGGGACACCCCTAATGTTAATGCCGGGGAACACTCCCCTGAGTTTTGAGGCCAGAGGCTCCAAGGCTAGATTGAACAATAGTGGGGAGAGAGGGCATCCTTGTCTGGTGCCCCTCTGGAGACGGAAGTCCTCCGAGAATAGGCCATTGGATAGGACCCTTGCCACTGGTGAGTCATAGATTTTGCCCAGTATGCCTAAAAAATGACCCTCGAATCCAAATCTGTGCAGCGACTCCATCAGATGGGGCCATTCCACCCTGTCGAAGGCCTTCTCTGCGTCCAAGGACAGCAGGAAGGCCTCCGGGCCTGCTTTTGTCTGGCTTTCTTCCCCTGTCTCCAGTAGTGGTCCACCACCTGCAGTACCCTGCAGAGGTTTACCACTGATGTTCGTTTGAATATAAAGCCAGTCTGGTCTGGGTGGATCAGATCCGGTAGTATGGTCTTGAGTCTATTTGCCAGTAGTTTTGTGAACAGCTTATAGTCCACATTCAAGAGAGAAATGGGTCTATAAGATTCTGGCAAGGAGTGATCCTTGCCTGGTTTGGGTATGAGTGTAATATTCGCCGCCATGAATTCCCTAGAAGGACGCATGTCCGTCTGCAAAAGGGAATTGAACAGTTTAGTGAGGGTGGCAGTCAGTTGTGGCTGTAAAGCCCTATAAAATTCTGATGGTAGGCCATCTGGGCCGGGTGTCTTGCCCAGGGGCAAGCTTTTCAGAGTATTAGATAACTCTTCATGGGTAATCGGGGCGTTCAGATTATCTAATTGATCTGAGGAAATTTTCGGGAGGTTAACCGAGTCCCAGAATTGAGTCATCAATTCTCTAGGGGCTGGAGCCTGCTTCGTGTACAGGTGCGCATAGTATTGTTCAAAACAATTCACTATGTCTTGCGATGTGGTGTATGACCTGCCTTTCCAGCGCAGGGCGGCCACACCAACTCTTGCCTTCTGTGCCTTGGTTAGTGTAGCCAGCAACTTTCCTGCTCGGCTTCCGAATCTATAAAGTCTGCCCGCCGTTTTTAATAAGCCCGACGCTGCCTGTTGCTTCGTGAATGTGTCTAGCTCAGCCTTTGCTAATATGTAACTCTTGTATGTGGTTTTTGAATTATTCTGAAGATAAAGGTGGTAGGCCTGTGCCAGCTGTTTCTGTAAAGTTCTATGTCTGAGTTGTGTCCTATGTTTCACCTTAGCTGCATATGAGATAATGTTACCTGCCAACACTGTTTTAGCTGCCTCCCAATAAAGTGTAATATTGTCTGTAGCGTTGTCCGTTGCATAGTCTGTCCATGAATGCTGCAGGTACTTGATGAAGGACTCCGATTTCATCAAGTAGGTGGGGAAGCGGAGTGTATTTCTATTGGTGTATTGTCCACTAGTTCTCAACGTCAGTGTTACTGGTGCGTGGTCTGATATCAATATGTCGTGGATTTTGCAGTCCAGTACACGGTCGATCAGTTTGTTATCTATTAGGAAAATGTCTATCCTAGATAGTGTGTGTTTGGCTTTTGATAAGCATGTGAATTCCTTGCCTTCTGGATTGCGCAGTCTCCAGATGTCACTGGTGCCGATATCTGTATCAAACATTTTAAATATTTTCGTTTCATATTTCGCCTTATAGTTTGCTTTGGGGTCTCTAATTTCCAGAGGCTCTAGCCATTGTCTATCGAGTGTATGAGTCGGGGAGATGTTGAAGTCCCCCCCAATTATCAATCTGTATCCCCAGTGAGGTGCTAAGTGTTTTATCAGGTCCTCCCAAAATTTGGGATCCCTATGGTTAGGTGCATATATGTTGCAGAAAACATAAGTCTACTGAGTCCACCGTCGCTTCCACTACCATGTATCTGAGGTTATGGTCTAGATATGTGTTTTTTATATTTACCGTCAGTTTTTTCCCGAACAGTATTGCCAACCCTCTGCTGGCCCTGGTGTGCGATAGAAAGACAACTTGGTTCACCCATTCTCTGTGTAATTTTTGGTGTTCTGTGTCGGTAAGGTGCGTCTCCTGTAGCATCGCAATGTCAGTACCTAGTTTTTTAAGATGGTTAAGTATTGCTTTACGTTTGATAGGTGTGTTGAGACCCCCTACATTCCAAGTTGTAACTCTAAATGACATCTTTAGAAGTTAGGGTTAGTTAGTATGAGCGAAAGGAGAAAAAAAAAAAAAAGAAAGAGGGGGGGGGGGGGGGGAGAAATGAGGTGGTAAAGAGACAGCGGGGCAGAAGCAGCACAAGAACAGAGTTTAAAGGTCCGTGGTGCGGGAGAAAGCACAAGGCAGCATGACAATTCAAATATTATGCAATACATTTTACAGTATAGTGTTATCCCAGACCTAGCCTGTCTTGAACTATGTCTAATCCTAACTTTGGAGAATTATTTGGTCCATTGTGCACGTTCTCTGTATCTCGTTCATGCTTTGATTCATGTTTGTGCCTATGCCCGTGTCCCCCCCCTCCCCAACACCTAAGTCTGATGGCAATTTAACCATATCTATTGTACAAGGTGTGTGCAATGATCTAATTGCCCTGAGCTGTCGCTGATGTGTGTGGATGTGTGCGTGTATATATATATATATACAAAAATTGAGTTGTGATTTGGGTTGTTACCATCCCCCTCTCACTAAGTCTGCCTATGTGTGTATGTTGTAGTATGAGGATATAGATAAATACCGTTAATAAGCATAGTTCAGTTCTTTTTAACCTAAACATCAACAATTGGAACAGTCTCAACCTAACTATATGTTTCATTTTTATCTTCACATCTTTTGCAAGGTCTAGCAGATGTAATAGTAAAGAACATTTTTTAAAACCTTTATAACTATTTAAACATAAAAACAGCAATAGCCAGTAAACATAAAACATCGTAAAGTGGTACAACATTACCCTGGGGAGTTGGAGCAACCCCCCTCCATACCAGTCCACCTTCGTGGCTTTCAAGCCACCATTTTTTCTATTATTGTAGAATACAAAGTTTTGCTTAAACATTCAAAGTCCCAGTGGGGTTATCCAAGAGGATATCCATCCTCAGAATCGAAAGAACCTGGAGAGGCTGTATTTGTGTCTTCAATCTGGACGGTGTTGTTCTGTAGCTAGGAAGCTTTTTAAGGCTTGTGGCGAGTGAAAAAATTTAGTTCCATATGGTGTCTGTAGCCTAAGTTTCGCTGGAAACAGCAAGGCTACCTGCCTTCCCTGCTCGTGCAGCATGGAGCAAAGTGGTGCAAACTCTTTTCTTTGTTTAGTCACTTCTATAGAGTAATCTTGAAAGAGGAGTAGTTTTGCATTTTCAAAAAACGTCTCTTTGCGGGCTCGATAGGCTCTTAAGATTTTAAGTTTCTCTTGAAAATTTAGGCATTTGAATATGACCTGCCTTGGCCTGTTCTGTGTCTGTTCTAAACCTCTTTCTGGGCCAATCCTGTGTGCCCTCTCCACATCTATTGGTAAGATATCAGGGTGTAGTCCCAAAAGCTTAGGAAAGGTCAGCGCCACAAATTCTAGCAGGTCCTTGTCCTTGATGGACTCTGGGACTCCCACTATCCGGAGATTGTTGCGCCGGCTCCTATTTTCTAGGTCATCTACTCGGTCTTGGAGAATTTGTGTTTTCTTCACTAGTTGTTTAATAGTTGTGTCAGCTGTAAGTTGTCTATCCTCCACGTCTGAGATGCGAGTTTCAGCCGCGTTTATTCTAGCAGCGAATTGACGCACCTCACATGTAAGGGTGTCTACTCCCGTCTGTAGTGAGTCCATTTTAGGGAGAAGAAGGATTTCAATTCCTGTAATAAAGCATTGTGGTCTAATCTAGCTGGGGACTCTTGGCTTATTAAAGCTGGTTCTTCTGTGTGTATTTCCGCTGCAAATTTGTGTTGTTTTTTGTTTTCAGCATTCTTTACCCTGTGTGTCATGTCTGCAGATGTCTTGGATGAGATTTTGTGAAAATATTGGTCTACTTTCATTGAGGTTCTGGGAGCTGCAGCATAGGTGTCAGTTTTTGTGTACGTCAACTATCATTATAGTAACTTGCCAGTTGAATGGAAAATTCAGTGGGTAGAGTCACCAGCCAGGTCTAAGACCGTGTTAACTTACAGTTCTAGTCAAAATAACAGATTCAAAGTCTTTTTTTTTTTTTGCAAAAAGGTGGTATGCCTGTGGAGCAGGTTATAGTAGATTATAATGTCTCTGTTGTTGTAGCCCACAGATTCCTGCCCTTCATATGGTTGTAAATACAGTTCAGGGCTTAAAGATGGCTGAGAGTGATAGGCCTCACTTAGGCAGAATGTGACGCAGTCAGTAGGGAGCTGCGTGATTATGGCAGTTTCAAAGTTTGTGGGCCAAGGTCTGTGTTTATATAAATAATCAACACTGCCCTAGCTTCAGTAAGTGGGGGATTCTTATCTTATTTTGGAGGCTTGTCCTATTCGCAATAAAGATAAAAAAGGACAGCGTGGCCCACACGGACAACGTCTTTCGTTTAGGCCTCCGCCACGTGGGCGTCTCTATCTCCCCTTATATTACAGTTGGGGTCAGTGGATTAATTCCTCCGGCCGGTTCTCCCCATAGCTCTAATCAGCCCTCCACTCCGAACCCGTTTGTCTCCAGAAACAGTTAGCGCTAGTTCTAATGCGCTGTGGACTGTCTGATCTTCCCTTTCACCGTCCCCGGTGCTATAGCCTTTACTGTGCCCCGCCACCTCACCTTCCGATGTAACGGCACTCCTCCAGTACTTCTCCGCCAGAGGTTGTTACTAATACCGGATCTGTGATGTAAGGTGCTATTACCCAGCAGGCCGCTGCTCCGTTTTGCACTTAGGTGGCGTGTGAGCTAAGATGGCGCGGCTCTGAGATGCGGCACTTTTATATTCTTGGGCTCCCGGTCGCTGGATCTGCTGTTACGATCCACACACTCCTGTAAGTTGGTCGGCGCAGTCTTGCACAGCCCGACAATAACTTTGCGTGCGGAGGTTAGGCAGTAAAATTAGAGTTTTTGGGTCTAATATTTGCTCCCATATACGGAGCTCAGCTTAGATGCGTCTGCCCTTCAAGCCCGCCTACCGGAAGTCCAAGAAAACATAATTTATGTAAGAACTTACCTGATAAATTCATTTCTTTCATATTAGCAAGAGTCCATGAGGCCCACCCTTTTTGTGGTGGTTAGGATTTTTTTGTATAAAGCACAATTATTCCAATTCCTTATTCCTCTTGTAAGGTGTATCCAGTCCACGGATCATCCATTACTTGTGGGATATTCTCCTTCCCAACAGGAAGTTGCAAGAGTTTACCCACAGCAGAGCTGCTATATAGCTCCTCCCCCAACTGCCATATCCAGTCATTCTCTTGCAACTCTCAACACGTATGGAGGTAGTAAGAGAGAGTGGTGTATATAGTTAGTTTTTTATCTTCAATCAAAAGTTTGTTGTTTTTAAATGGTACCGGAGTTGTACTATTTTATCTCAGGCAGTATTTAGAAGAAGAATCTGCCTGCGTTTTTCTATGATCTTAGCAGCTTGTAAGATCCAATGCTGTTCTCACATATGTCTGAGGAGTGAGGTAACTTCAGAGGGATAATGCCGTGCAGGTTATCCTCCTATAAGGTGTGTGCAGTTATAAGTTTTTCTAGGGATGGAATTGCTAGAAAATGCTGCTGATACCGGATTAATGTAAGTTAAGCCTAAATACAGTGATTTAATAGCGACTAGTATCAGGCTTACTATCAGAGATATATACTCTTATAAATTTGCAATATAAAACGTTTGCTGGCATGTTTAATCGTTTTTATATATGCTTTGGTGATAAAACTTTATTGGGGCCTAGTTTTTTTCCACATGGCTGGCTTAAATTTTGCCTAGAAACAGTTTCCTGAGGCTTTCCACTGTTGTGATATGAGTGGGAGGGGCCTATTTTAGCGCTTTTTTGCGCAGTTAAAATTACAAAATGAGACATCCAACTTCCCTCAGCAGTCCCATCAATACTATAGGACATCTCTAAGGGGCTAAAAAGGCTTCCAAAATCGTTTATGGGGAAGGTAAGGCCACAGCTCAGCTGTGGCAGTTTGTTGTGATTGTTTAAAAAACGTCTATTTCGTTTTTTGATCCCTTTTTTGCATTAAGGGGTTAATCATCCATTTGGGTGCAATGCTCTGTTAACTTATTACATATACTGTAAAAATTTAGTTTGATTTACTGCATTTTTTCACTGTTTTTCAAATTTTGACAAAATTTGTTTCTCTTAAAGGCAGTGTAACGTTTTTTATATTTGCTTGTTAACTTGATTTAAAGTGTTTTCCAAGCTTGCTAGTCTCTTTGCTAGTCTGTACAAACATGTCTGACATAGAGGAAACTCCTTGTTCATTATGTTTATAAGCCATGGTGGAACCCCATCTTAGAATGTGTACCAAATGTACTGATTTCAATTTAAGCAATAAAGATCATTTTTTGTCTTTAAATTTTTTTTTTTTTATCACCAGAGGATTCTGACAAGGGGGAAGTTATGCCGACTAACTCTCCCCACGTGTCAGACCATTTAACTCCCGCTTCAGGGACTCACGCTCAAAATGGCGCCAAGTACATCAAGGGCGCCCATAGCGTTTACTTTACAAGACATGGCGGCAGTTATGGATAATACACTGTCATCGGTATTAGCCAGACTACCTGAAATTAAACAGAGCATACAGACGCTTTAAAAAGAACCATGTCTGATACTGCCTCACAATATGCAGAAGCTGAGGGGAGCTTCAGTCTGTGGGTGATATGTTTGACTCAGGGAAGATGATTTAACCTGATTCTGATATTTCTACATTTAAAATTTATGCTTGATAACCTCCGCGTCGGGCTCAGGGAGGTTTTAGCTGCTCTGAATGACTGTGTTACAATTGCAGTGGCTATGATTACGGCTGCGGGCCGAAACATGTAAGCCCTGGTGTCACGCTCACACACCTACTCTGTTTGTGCTGTTTCTATAGCCTGTTTGGCGTTTTAATCAAACCTAATAAAATTGGATTTTATTATACACTAAAGCTGGATCCTGCCTTCTTTGTGATTGTTACAATTGCAGTGCCAGAGAAATTGTGTAGACTGGATAAATACTATGCAGTGCTGAAGTGTACTGATGTTTTTCCAACACCTAAAAAGGTTTACAGAAATTATTAATAAGGAATGGGATAGACCAGGTGTGCTGTTCTCTTCCCCTCCTATTTTTAGAAAAATGTTTCCAATAGACGCCACCACACGGGACTTATGGCAGACAGTTCCTATGGTGGAGTGCAGAGTTCCTGCTCTAGCAAAGCGTAATTCTATCCCTGTCGAGGACAGTTGTGCTTTTTTTAGATCCAATGGTTAAGAAAATGTTTATTCAACAAGGTTTTATCCTGCAGTCCCTTGCATGCATTGCTCCTGTCATTGCTGCTGCGGCGTTCTGGTTTGAGTCTCTGGAAGAGGCTATACAGATAGCGACTCCATTGGATGAACATACTTGACAAGCTTAGAGCACTTAAGCTAGCCATTTACTTTGTTTCTGATGCCATTGTTCATTTGACTAAACTAACGGCTAAGAATTCTGGTTTTACCATACAGGCGCGCAGAGCGCTATGGCTTATATCATGGTCAGCTGACGTGACTTCAAAAATAAGCTACTTAACTTTCCCTTCAAGGGGCAGACCCTATTCGGGCCTGGTTTGTGGGAGATTATTGCTAATATCACTGGGGGAAAAGGTCATGCCCTTCCTCAGGACAGGTCCAAATCAAGGGCCAAACAGTCTAATTTTCGTGCCTTTCGAAACTTAAAGGCAGGTGCGGCATCAACTTCCTCTAATGCAAAACAAGAGGGAACTTTTGCTCAGTCCAAGACAGTCTGGAGACAACCAGACCTGGAACAAAGGTAAGCAGGCCAAAAAAGCTTGCTGATGCCTCTAAGACAGCATGAAGGAACGGCCCCCTATCCGGTAACGGATCTTGTAGGGGGCAGACCGTCATTCTTCGCCCAGGCATGGGCAAGAGATGCCCAGGATCCCTGGGCTTTGGAAATTATATCCCAGATATATCTTCTGGACTTCAAAGCTTTCCCCCCAAGAAAGGGGAGATTTCACCTTTCACAATTATCTGCAAACCAGATAAAGAGAGGCATTCTTACACTGTGTACGAGACCTCCTAGTTATGGGAGTGATCCATCCAGTTCCAAAGGAGGAACAGGGACAGAGTTTTTACTCAGATCTGTTCGTGGTTCCCAAAAAAGAGGAAACCTTCAGACCAATTTTGGATCTAAGGATCTTAAACAAATTCCTCAGAATTCCATCATTCAAGATGGAAACTATTCGTCCCATCTTACCTATGATCCAGGAGGGTCAATATAGGACTACAGTGGATTTGAAGTATGCTTATCCTTACATTCCGATACACAAAGATCATTATCGTTTTTTCAGGTTTGCCTTTCTAGACAGGCATTACCAGTTTGTAGCTCTTCCCTTTGGATTAGCTACAGCCCCAAGAATCTTTATGAAGGTCCTGGGGTCGCTTCTGGCGGTCCTTAGAAGTGGCCCCTTATTTAGACGACATCCTGATTCAGGCGTCAAATTTCCAAATTGCCAAGTCTCATACGGACGTAGTACTGGCATTTCTGAGATCGCATGGATGGAAAGTGAACAGGAAAGAGTTCTCTATCCCCAATCACAAGAGTTCCTTCCTAGGAACTCTGATAGATTCTGTAGACATGAAAATTTACCTGACGGAGTCCAGGTTATCAAAGCTACTAAATTCCTGCCGTGTTCTTCATTCCATTCCGCGCCCTTCCAGTGGCTCTGTACATGAATGTAATCGGCTCAATGGTAGCGGCAATGGACATAATGCCGTTTGCACGCCTACATTTCAGACCGCTGCAACTATGCATGCTCAGTCAGTGCAACGGGGATTACATTTGTCCCCCCTGCTAAATCTGGATCAAGAGACCAGAGATTCTCTTCTCTGGTGGCTATCGGGTCTATCTGTCCAAGGGTATGACCTTTCGCAGGCCAGATTGGACAATTGTTACAACAGATGCCAGCCTTCTAGGTTGGGGTACAGTCTGGAACTACCTGAAGGCTCAGGGATGGTGGACTCAGGAGGAGACCCTCCTTCGAATAAATATTCTGGAACTGAGAACGATATTCAATCCTCTTCCAGCTTGGCCTTAGTTAGCAACTCTGAGGTACATCAAATTTCAGTCGGACAACATCACGACTGTGGCTTACATCAACCATCAAGGGGGAACAGAAGTTCCCTAGCAATGTTAGAAGTCTCAATATAATTCGCTGGACAGAGACTCACCCTTGTCTCCAATCAGCTATCCATATCCCAGGTGTAGAGAGCTGGGAGGCGGATTTTCTAAGTCGTCAGACTTTTCATCCGGGGGAGTGGGAACTCCCTCCGGAGGCGTTTGCACAATTGATCATCATTGGGACAAACAAGAACTGGATCTCATGGCGTCTTGACTGATTGCCAAGATCAAGCAGGAGAGTGTTTCTGTGTTTTTGATAGCGCCTGCGTGACCACGCAGGACCTGGTATACAGATCTGGTGGACATGTCATCCTTTCCACCATGGACTCTGCTTCTGAGACAGGACCCTCTACCTCAGGGTCCTTTCAACCATCTAAATCTAACTTCTCTGAGACGGACTGCCTGGAGATTGAACGCTTGATTTTATCAAAGCATGGCTTCTCCAAGTCAGTCATTGATACCTTAATACAGGCACGAAAGCCTGTCACTAGGAAAATTTAACTTAAGATATGGTGAAAATATCTTTATTGGTATGAATCCAAGGGTTACTCATGGAGTAAAGTCAGGATTCCCAGGATATTATCTTTTCTCCAAGATGGTTTTGGGAAAAGGATTGTCAGCTAGTTCTTTAAAAGGACAGATTTCTTCTCTGTCTATTCTTTTGCACAAGCGTCTGGCAGATATTCCAGACGTCCAGGCATTTTGTCAGGCTTTGGTTAGAACCAATCCTGTGTTTAAACCTGTTGCTCCGCTATGGAGCTTAAATTTGGTTCTTCACGGAGTTCCGTTGGAACCGCTTCATTTCATAGATATCAAACTTTTATCTTGGAAAGTTCTTTTTTGGTAGCTATTTCCTCGGCTCATAGAGTCTCCGAGTTATCTGCTTTACAATGTGATTCTCCTTATCTGATCTTCTGTACGGATAAGGTAGTCCTGCGTACCAAACCTGGGTTTTTGCCTAAGGTGGTGTCTAAAAAGTATATAATCCTTCTTCAAAGAAGGAACGTCTATTACTCAATCTGGACGTGGTTCGTGCTTTAAAGTTTTACTTACAAGCTACTACAGTTTTTCATCAAACATCTACCTTGTTTGTTGTCAACTCTGGACAGAGGAGAGGTCAAAAGACTTACGCAACCTCTCTTTCTTTTTGGTTAAGAAGCATAATCCGCTTAGTTTATGAGACTGCTGGACAGCAGCCTCCTGAAAGGATTACAGCTCATTCTACTAGAGCTGTGGCTTTCACTTGGGCCTTTAAAATGAGGCTTCTGTTGAACAGATTTTCAAGGCGGCGACTTGGTCTGCGCTTCATACTTTTCAAAATGTTACAAATTTGATACTTTGCTTTTTCGAGGCTATTTTTGGGAGAAAGGTTTTTACAGGCAGTGGTACCTTCCGTTTAAGTACCTGCCTTGTCCCTCCCTTCATCCGTGTACTTTAGCTTTGGTATTGGTATCCCACAAGTAATGGATGATCCGTGGACTGGATACACCTTACAAGAGAAAACACAATTTATGCTTACCTGATAAATTTATTTCTCTTGTGGTGTATCCAGTCCACGGCCCGCCCTGTCATTTTAAGGCAGGTAATTTTTTCATTTAAACTACAGTCACCACTGCACCCTATGGTTTCTCCTTTCTCTGAGTGTTTTCGGTCGAATGACTGGATATGGCAGTTGGGGGAGGAGCTATATAGCAGCTCTGCTGTGGGTAAACTCTTGCAACTTCCTGTTGGGAAGGAGAATATCCCACAAGTAATGGATGATCTGTGGACTGGATACACCACAAGAGAAATAAATTTGTCAGGTAAGCATAAATTGTGTTTTTTGATGCTTTCGCTCCTTTCTTATCACCCCACTTCTTGGCTATCCGTTAAACTGAATTGTGGGTGTGGTGAGGGGTGTATTTATAGGCATTTTAAGGTTTGGGAAACTTTGCCCCTCCTGTTAGGAATGTATATCCCATACGTCACTTGCTCATGGACTCTTGCTAATATGAAAGAAATTAATTTATCAGGTAAGTTCTTACATAAATTATGTTTTTTTTTCTTTCATGATTCAGATAGAGAATACAATTTTAAATAACTTTTCAAATTACTTCTATTATCTAAATTGCTTCATTATCTTGGTATTGTTGAAGAAGCAGCAATGCGCAACGGTGAGCCAA
This sequence comes from Bombina bombina, assembly GCF_027579735.1. Lineage (NCBI taxonomy): Eukaryota > Metazoa > Chordata > Amphibia > Anura > Bombinatoridae > Bombina > Bombina bombina. The sequence goes on along the minus strand of NC_069499.1, from coordinate 982,003,285 downwards.
TAACATTAGGCAAATATGTTTAACCACAAATATGAAGCAGCCTCTCTAAATCACAAAAGAAAAAAAAAATCATGTCCCTTTAAAACTAAAAATGGGGCACAAAATAAAATATTTTTGTTTTGAATTTTGTTTTATAGCCATATTTACAAAACTAGTTTAGCTAAAAAAAAATACCTCCAAATAAATCCATTATGTTGTGCTGATTTTGTGATTTACCCCATATGTCTAGGTTTCCAAGTAATTAATAGCAAATATAGACCAAATTCTACAAAGATGTTAATATTAGTTTAGAGCTGTGCTTGGACTGTAATCTAAATAGAGGTCATCTAATTCAAAACTGCTATTCAAAAGTATAAATTTGTAGAATTTAGACACCCCACGGGATTAACTGGGAGCAAAGAGGAGAGGCCAAGACAAGCATAGTTAATAAACAATGGCTTGTCATTTTTGACACGTGATCACAGTGAATGACTGTCACAGTAATCACAGGACCATTGAACACTTTTTTGGGCATCACTGTATTGCCTCACTCCTGAGGCATCCAGTGAGCCTGATACCAGCATGCATTGCAGGATGCTAGTATATAGGCTCCATCTTTAGTATACAATAACTGTGACTTGTCACAGTATTCGTATACATAGTAACAGTCATATTTGACTGTTACTGTACTATTGCTGGATTCCTGCATGTGAGACTATCCAGCAACAGCATGAGATACATGCTGATCGGTGTGCATCTCATGAAATTAAGGCACCCCGATCCTAATCATTGATAGGCATGTTTTTATTTAGAGGAGTAAATACCAACTTTTTACTAGAGTAGACTAATTCTCTTAGTATAATTTGCATTCTGCAATATCTTATCAAATTCCCCTAGGGACTGATATCTAGCAGGGTTAGGCTTGGGAAGCCTGCAGTGTGCACTGAAAACTCAATGTTAAAGGGACACTGAACCTACATTTTTTCTTTTGTGATTCTGATAGAGCATGAAATTTTAAGCAACTTTCTAATTTACTCCTGTTATCAAATTTTCTTAATATATTTATACTGACCCCTCTTGTCTATTCCTATATTTACATACGCCTAGATTATGAGTCTTGCGTTAGGGTTAAAAAGCAGCGTTGAGAGGTCCCAACGCTGCTTTTTAACGCCCGCTGGTATTACGAGTCTGGCAGGTACAGGTGTACCGCTCACTTTTTTTCCACGACTCGAGCATACCGCAAATCCACTTACGTAAATTGCGTATCCTATCTTTTCAATGGGACTTGCATAATGCCGGTATTACGAGTCTTGGAAAAAGTGAGCAGTACACCCTCTCCTGTCAAGACTCCTACCGCATTTGAAAGTCAGTAGTTAAGAGTTTTATGGGCTAACGCCGTAACATAAAACTCTTAACTAAAGTGCTAAAAAGTACACCAACACCCATAAACTACCTATTAACCCCTAAACCGAGGGCCCCCCCCACATCGCAAACACTTAAATACATTTTTTAACCCCTAATCTGCCGTCCGGACATCGCCACCACTGTAATAAATATATTAACCCCTAAACCGCCGCAGTCCCGCCTCGCAAACATTAGTTAAATTTTATTAACCCCTAATCTGCCGTCCCTAACATCGCCAACACCTACCTACATTTATTAACCCCTAATCTGTCGCCCCCAACGTCGCCGCAACTATATTAAATGTATTACCCCCTAAACCTAAGTCTAACCCTAACACCCCCCTAACTTAAATATTATTTAAAATAATCTAAATAAAATTACTACAATGAACTAAATTATTCCTATTTAAAACGAAATACTTACCGATAAAATAAACCCTAAGCTAGCTACAATATAACTAATAGTTACATTGTAGCTAGCTTATGGTTTATTTTTATTTTACAGGCAACTTTGTATTTATTTTAACTAGGTAGAATAGTTATTAAATAGTTATTAACTATTTAATAACTACCTAGCTAAAATAAGTACAAATTTACCTGTAAAATAAAACCTAACCTATGTTACAATTACACCTAACACTACACTATCATTAAATAAATTAACTACAATTAATTAGAATTAAATTAAATAAACTAATTACGAAACCCCCCCACTAAATTACAGAAAATAATAAAATAATTACAAGTTTTTAAAACTAATTACACCCAATCTAATCCCCCTAATAAAAAAAGCCCCCCAAAATAATAAAAATCCCTACCCTTGTTGTTGTAAGTACTATTGTAACCCAATGATTGTTTGCATAATGTATTTCTTGAAAATTTCAATAAAGAAACAATAAATAAAAAAATAAAAAATCCCTACCCTATACTAAATTACAAATAGCCCTTAAAAGGGCTTTTTGCGGGGCATTGCCCCAAAGTAATCAACTCTTTTACCTGTAAAAAAAAGACAATACAACCCACCACCCACCCACCCAACCCTACTCTAAAACCCACCCAATCCCCCCTTAATAAAACCTAACACTAACCCCTTGAAGATCACCCTACCTTGAGACGTCTTCACCCAACCAGGCAGAAGTGGTCCACCAGACGGTCCGAAGTCTTCATCCTATCCGAGTTAAAGAGGTCCTCCAGACAGGCAGAAGTCTTCATCCAGGCGGCATCTTCTATCTTCATCCATCCGGAGTGGAGCGGAGCGGTTCCATCTTCAAGACATCCGACGCGGAGCATCCTCTTCGTTCAACTGCATCTGGAACAATGATGGGTCCTTTAAATGACGTCACCCAAGATGGCGTCCCTTCAATTCCGATTGACAGAATTCTATCAGCCAATCGGAATTAAGGTAGAAAAAATCCTATTGGCTGATCTAATCAGCCAATATGATTGAAGTTCAATTCTATTGATTGATTAGAACAGCCAATAGGATTGAGCTTGCATAATATTGGCTGATTGAAACAGCCAATAGAATGCAAGCTCAATCTTATTGGCTGATTGGATCAGCCAATAGGATTTTTTCTACCTTAATTCCGATTGGCTGATAGAATTCTATCAGCCAATCAGAATTGAAGGGATGCCATCTTGGATGACGTCATTTAAAGGACCCGTCATTGTTCCAGTCGCCTTCGAACGAAGAGGATGCTCCATGTCGGATGTCTTGAAGATGGACCCGCTCTGCTCCGGATGGATGAAGATAGAAGATGCCACCTGGATGAAGACTTCTGCCCACCTGGAGGACCTCTTCTGCCCGGATAGGATGAAGACTTCGGATCGTCTGGAGGACCACTTCTGCCCGGTGGGGTGAAGACGTCTCAAGGTAGGGTGATTTTCAAGGGGGTAGTATTAGGTTTTATTAAGGGGGATTGGGTGGGTTTTAGAGTAGGGTTGGGTGTGTGGGTGTGGTTGGTTGTAATGTTGTGGGGGGGTATTGTCTTTTTTTTTACAGGTAAAAGAGCTGATTACTTTAGGGCAATGCCCCGCAAAAAGCCCTATTAAGGGCTATTTGTAATTTAGTATAGGGTAGGGATTTTTATTATTTTGGGGGGCTTTTTTTATTTTATTAGGGGGATTAGATTAGGTGTAATTATTATTTTCTGTAATTTAGTGTTTGGTTTTTGTAATTTAGTTTATTTAATTTAATTGTAATTAATTGTAGTTAATTTAGGTAATTTATTTAATTATAGTGTAGTGTTAGGTGTAATTGTAACTTAGGTTAGTATTTATTTTACAGGTATATTTGTATTTATTTTAAGTAGGAAGTTATTAAATAGTAAATAGTAAACTATTGTACCTAGTTAAAATAAATACAAAGTTGCCTGTAAAATAAAAATAAATTCTAAGCTAGCTACAATGTAACTATTAGTTATATTGTAGCTATCTTATGGTTTATTTTATAGGTAAGTATTTAGTTTTACATAGGAATAATTTATTTAATAATAGTATTTTTATTTAGATTTATTTAAATTATATTTAAGTTAGGGGGGTTAGGATTAGACTTAGGTTTAGGGGTTAATAACTTTATTATAGTGATTGCGACGTTGTGGGCGGCAGATTAGGGGTTAATAATTGTCGGTAGGTTGCAACGACACTGGGGGCGGCAGAATAGGGGTTAATAACTATAATGTAGGTGTTGGCGATGTTGGGGACGACAGATTAGGGGTTCATAAGTATAATGTAGGTGGCGGTGGTGTCCGGAGTGGCAGATTAGGAGTTAATAATATAATGTAGGTTGCAGCGATGTCGGGGGCGGCAGATTAGGGGTTAATAAGTGTAAGATTAGGGGTGTTTAGACTCTGGGTTCATGTTAGGATGTTAGGTGTAGACATACATTTTATTTCGCCATAGGAGTGAATGGGGCTGCGTTAGGAGCTGAACGCTGCTTTTTTGCAGGTATTAGACTTTTTTTCAGCCGAATCAGCCCCATTGATTCCTATGGGGAAATCGCACACGAGCACGTTTTGCCAGCTTACCGTTACCTTAAGCAGCGCTGGTATTGAGGTGAGATGTGGAGCTAAATTCTGCTCTATGCTCACTTTTTTGCGGCTAACGCCGGTTTTCTAAAGACCCGTAATACCAGCGTTACTGTAGGTGAGTGGTAAGGAAAAACTGTGCGTTAGCACCGCACACCATTACCGACAAAAACTCGTAATCTAGCCGAATATTTCTAAATGGTTCATTCTTAGTTTTTATATGCAATACATACATACATCTGAATCTAAACATATAAACAGTATAACTTTTTTATAGAATTTTTATGTATATATATATATATATATATATATATATATATATATTTTTTTTTTTTTTATTTCATGTAATTAGCAAGAGTCCATGAGCTAGTGACGTATGGGATATACATTCCTACCAGGAGGGGCAAAGTTTCCCAAACCTCAAAATGCCTATAAATACACCCCTCACCACACCCACAATTCAGTTTTACAAACTTTGCCTCCTATGGAGGTGGTGAAGTAAGTTTGTGCTAGATTCTACGTTGATATGCGCTCCGCAGCAGGTTGGAGCCCGGTTTTCCTCTCAGCGTGCAGTGAATGTCAGAGGGATGTGAGGAGAGTATTGCCTATTTTGAATGCAGTGATCTCCTTCTACGGGGTCTATTTCATAGGTTCTCTGTTATCGGTCGTAGAGATTCATCTCTTACCTCCCTTTTCAGATCGACGATATACTCTTATTTATATACCATTACCTCTGCTGATTTTCGTTTCAGTACTGGTTTGGCTTTCTACAAACATGTAGATGAGTGTCCTGGGGTAAGTAAGTCTTATTTTCTGTGACACTCTAAGCTATGGTTGGGCACTTTGTTTATAAAGTTCTAAATATATGTATTCAAACATTTATTTGCCTTGACTCAGGATGTTCAACATTCCTTATTTTCAGACAGTCAGTTTCATATTTGGGATAATGCATTTGAATCAATCATTTTTTCTTACCTTAAAAAATTTGACTCTTTTTCCCTGTGGGCTGTTAGGCTCGCGGGGGCTGAAAATGCTTCATTTTATTGCGTCATTCTTGGCGCGGACTTTTTTGGCGCAAAAAATCTTTTCTGTTTCCGGCGTCATACGTGTCGCCGGAAGTTGCGTCATTTTTGACGTCCTTTTGCGCCAAAGATGTCGGCGTTCCAGATGTGGCGTCATTTTTGGCGCCAAAAAGCATTTAGGCATCGCTTTTGTCTCCACATTATTTCAGTCTAATTTTTTCTTTGCTTCTGGTTGCTAGAAGCTTGTTTATTGGCATTTTTTTCCCGTTCCTGAAACTGTCATTTACGGAATTTGATCAATTTTGCTTTATATGTTGTTTTTTCTCTTACATATTGCAAGATGTCTCACGTTGCATCTGAGTCAGAAGATACTTCAGGAAAATCGCTGTCTAGTGCTGGAACTACCAAAGCTAAGTGTATCTGCTGTAAACTTTTGGTAGCTATTCCTCCAGCTGTTGTTTGTATTAATTGTCATGACAAACTTGTTAATGCAGATAATATTTCCTTTAGTAATGTACCATTGCCTGTTGCAGTTCCTTCAACATCTAAGGTTCAGAATGTTCCTGATAACATAAGAGATTTTGTTTCTGAATCCATCAAGAAGGCTATGTCTGTTATTTCTCCTTCTAGTAAACATAAAAAATCTTTTAAAACTTCTCTTTCTACAGATGAATTTTTAAATGAACATCATCATTCTGATTCTGATGACTCTTCTGGTTCAGAGGATTCTGTCTCAGAGATTGATGCTGATAAATCTTCATATTTATTTAAAATGGAATTTATTCGTTCTTTACTTAAAGAAGTACTAATTGCTTTAGAAATTGAGGATTCTGGTCCTCTTGATACTAATTCTAAACGTTTAGATAAGGTCTTTAAATCTCCTGTGGTTATTCCAGAAGTTTTTCCTGTTCCTAATGCTATTTCTGAAGTAATTTCCAGAGAATGGGATAAATTGGGTAATTCATTTACTCCTTCTAAACGTTTTAAGCAATTATATCCTGTACCGTCCGACAGATTAGAATTTTGGGACAAAATCCCTAGAGTTGATGGGGCTATTTCTACCCTTGCTAAACGTACTACTATTCCTACGTCAGATGGTACTTCGTTTAAGGATCCTTTAGATAGGAAAATTGAATCCTTTCTAAGAAAAGCTTATCTGTGTTCAGGTAATCTTCTTAGACCTGCTATATCATTGGCTGATGTTGCTGCAGCTTCAACTTTTTGGTTGGAAACTTTAGCGCAACAAGTAACAGATCATGATTCTCATAATATTATTATTCTTCTTCAACATGCTAATAATTTTATCTGTGATGCCATTTTTGATATTATCAGAGTTGATGTCAGGTTTATGTCTCTAGCTATTTTAGCTAGAAGAGCTTTATGGCTTAAAACTTGGAATGCTGATATGGCTTCTAAATCAACTCTACTTTCCATTTCTTTCCAGGGTAACAAATTATTTGGTTCTCAGTTGGATTCTATTATCTCAACTGTTACTGGTGGGAAAGGAACTTTTTTACCACAGGATAAAAAATCTAAGGGTAAAAACAGGGCTAATAATCGTTTTCGTTCCTTTCGTTTCAACAAAGAACAAAAGCCTGATCCTTCATCCTCAGGAGCAGTTTCAGTTTGGAAACCATCTCCAGTCTGGAATAAATCCAAGCCTTCTAGAAAGGCAAAGCCAGCTTCTAAGTCCACATGAAGGTGCGGCCCTCATTCCAGCTCAGCTGGTAGGGGGCAGGTTACGTTTTTTCAAAGAAATTTGGATCAATTCTGTTCACAATCTTTGGATTCAGAACATTGTTTCGGAAGGGTATAGAATTGGTTTCAAGAAGAGACCTCCTGCAAAGAGATTTTTTCTTTCCCGTGTCCCAGTAAATCCAGTGAAAGCTCAAGCATTTCTGAATTGTGTTTCAGATCTAGAGTTGGCTGGAGTATTTATGCCAGTTCCAGTTCTGGAACAGGGGATGGGGTTTTATTCAAATCTCTTCATTGTACCAAAGAAGGAGAATTCCTTCAGACCAGTTCTGGATCTAAAAATATTGAATCGTTATGTAAGGATACCAACGTTCAAAATGGTAACTGTAAGGACTATCTTGCCTTTTGTTCAGCAAGGGCATTATATGTCCACAATAGATTTACAGGATGCATATCTGCATATTCCGATTCATCCAGATCATTATCAGTTCCTGAGATTCTCTTTTCTGGACAAGCATTACCAGTTTGTGGCTCTGCCGTTTGGCCTAGCTACAGCTCCAAGAATTTTTACAAAGGTTCTCGGTGCCCTTCTGTCTGTAATCAGAGAACAGGGTATTGTGGTATTTCCTTATTTGGACGATATCTTGGTACTTGCTCAGTCTTTACATTTAGCAGAATCTCATACGAATCGACTTGTGTTGTTTCTTCAAGATCATGGTTGGAGGATCAATTCACCAAAAAGTTCATTGATTCCTCAGACAAGGGTAACCTTTCTGGGTTTCCAGATAGATTCAGTGTCCATGACTCTGTCTTTAACAGACAAGAGACGTCTAAAATTGATTTCAGCTTGTCGAAACCTTCAGTCACAATCATTCCCTTCGGTAGCCTTATGCATGGAAATTCTAGGTCTTATGACTGCTGCATCGGACACGATCCCCTTTGCTCGTTTTCACATGCGACCTCTTCAGCTCTGTATGCTGAATCAATGGTGCAAGGATTACACAAAGATATCTCAATTAATATCTTTAAAACCGATTGTACGACACTCAGGATAAAAAATCTAAGGGTAAAAACAGGGCTAATAATCGTTTTCGTTCCTTTCGTTTCAACAAAGAACAAAAGCCTGATCCTTCATCCTCAGGAGCAGTTTCAGTTTGGAAACCATCTCCAGTCTGGAATAAATCCAAGCCTTCTAGAAAGGCAAAGCCAGCTTCTAAGTCCACATGAAGGTGCGGCCCTCATTCCAGCTCAGCTGGTAGGGGGCAGGTTACGTTTTTTCAAAGAAATTTGGATCAATTCTGTTCACAATCTTTGGATTCAGAACATTGTTTCGGAAGGGTATAGAATTGGTTTCAAGAAGAGACCTCCTGCAAAGAGATTTTTTCTTTCCCGTGTCCCAGTAAATCCAGTGAAAGCTCAAGCATTTCTGAATTGTGTTTCAGATCTAGAGTTGGCTGGAGTATTTATGCCAGTTCCAGTTCTGGAACAGGGGATGGGGTTTTATTCAAATCTCTTCATTGTACCAAAGAAGGAGAATTCCTTCAGACCAGTTCTGGATCTAAAAATATTGAATCGTTATGTAAGGATACCAACGTTCAAAATGGTAACTGTAAGGACTATCTTGCCTTTTGTTCAGCAAGGGCATTATATGTCCACAATAGATTTACAGGATGCATATCTGCATATTCCGATTCATCCAGATCATTATCAGTTCCTGAGATTCTCTTTTCTGGACAAGCATTACCAGTTTGTGGCTCTGCCGTTTGGCCTAGCTACAGCTCCAAGAATTTTTACAAAGGTTCTCGGTGCCCTTCTGTCTGTAATCAGAGAACAGGGTATTGTGGTATTTCCTTATTTGGACGATATCTTGGTACTTGCTCAGTCTTTACATTTAGCAGAATCTCATACGAATCGACTTGTGTTGTTTCTTCAAGATCATGGTTGGAGGATCAATTCACCAAAAAGTTCATTGATTCCTCAGACAAGGGTAACCTTTCTGGGTTTCCAGATAGATTCAGTGTCCATGACTCTGTCTTTAACAGACAAGAGACGTCTAAAATTGATTTCAGCTTGTCGAAACCTTCAGTCACAATCATTCCCTTCGGTAGCCTTATGCATGGAAATTCTAGGTCTTATGACTGCTGCATCGGACACGATCCCCTTTGCTCGTTTTCACATGCGACCTCTTCAGCTCTGTATGCTGAATCAATGGTGCAAGGATTACACAAAGATATCTCAATTAATATCTTTAAAACCGATTGTACGACACTCTCATCGTTTAATTCAGGGGGCTTCTTTTGTGCTTCCGACCTGGACTGTAATTTCAACAGATGCAAGTCTCACAGGTTGGGGAGCTGTGTGGGGATCTCTGACGGCACAAGGAGTTTGGGAATCTCAGGAGGTGAGATTACCGATCAATATTTTGGAACTCCGTGCAATTTTCAGAGCTCTTCAGTCTTGGCCTCTTCTGAAGAGAGAATCGTTCATTTGTTTTCAGACAGACAATGTCACAACTGTGACATACATCAATCATCAAGGAGGGACTCACAGTCCTCTGGCTATGAAAGAAGTAACTCGAATTTTGGTTTGGGCGGAATCCAGCTCCTGTCTAATCTCTGCGGTTCATATCCCAGGTATAGACAATTGGGAAGCGGATTATCTCAGTCGCCAAACGTTGCATCCGGGCGAATGGTCTCTTCACCCAGAGATATTTCTTCAGATTGTTCAAATGTGGGAGCTTCCAGAAATAGATCTGATGGCGTCTCATCTAAACAAGAAACTTCCCAGGTATCTGTCCAGATCCCGGGATCCTCAGGCGGAAGCAGTGGATGCATTATCACTTCCTTGGAAGTATCATCCTGCCTATATCTTTCCGCCTCTAGTTCTTCTTCCAAGAGTAATCTCCAAGATTCTGAAGGAATGCTCGTTTGTTCTGCTGGTAGCTCCGGCATGGCCTCACAGGTTTTGGTATGCGGATCTTGTCCGGATGGCCTCTTGCCATCCGTGGACTCTTCCGCTACGACCAGACCTTCTGTCGCAAGGTCCTTTTTTCCATCAGGATCTCAAATTTTTAAATTTAAAGGTATGGAGATTGAACGCTTGATTCTTGGTCAAAGAGGTTTCTCTGACTCTGTGATTAATACTATGTTACAGGCTCGTAAATCTGTATCCAGAAAGATATATTATAGAGTCTGGAAGACTTATATTTCTTGGTGTCTTTCTCATCATTTTTCTTGGCATTCTTTTAGAATTCCGAGAATTTTACAGTTTCTTCAGGATGGTTTAGATAAAGGTTTATCCGCAAGTTCTTTGAAAGGACAAATCTCTGCTCTTTCTGTTCTTTTTCACAGAAAGATTGCTAATCTTCCTGATATTCATTGTTTTGTACAAGCTTTGGTTCGTATAAAACCTGTCATTAAGTCAATTTCTCCTCCTTGGAGTTTGAATTTGGTTCTGGGGGCTCTTCAAGCTCCTCCGTTTGAACCTATGCATTCATTGGACATTAAATTACTTTCTTGGAAAGTTTTGTTCCTTTTGGCGATCTCTTCTGCCAGAAGAGTCTCTGAATTATCTGCTCTTTCTTGTGAGTCTCCTTTCTGATTTTTCATCAGGATAAGGCGGTGTTGCGAACTTCTTTTGAATTTTTACCTAAAGTTGTGAATTCCAACAACATTAGTAGAGAAATTGTGGTTCCTTCATTATGTCCTAATCCTAAGAATTCTAAGGAGAAATCGTTGCATTCTTTGGCCTAGATTTGGAGTTTGGCGGTAAAAGGGCTGTTAACGCTCCGCAGGCTTTTTTCTGGCCGCACCATAAATTTAACTCTGGTATCGAGAGTTTAAACAAATGCTGCGTTAGGCTCCAAAAAAGGAGCGTAGAGCATTTTTACCGCAAATGCAACTCTCGATACCAGAGTTCCTTACGGACGCGGCCGGCCTCAAAAACGTGCTCTTGCACGATTCTCCCATAGGAAACAATGGGGCAGTTTGAGCTGAAAAAAAACCTAACACCTGCAAAAAAGCAGCGTTCAGCTCCTAACGCAGCCCCATTGTTTCCTATGGGGAAACACTTCCTACGTCTGCACCTAACACTCTAACATGTACCCCGAGTCTAAACACCCCTAACCTTACACTTATTAACCCCTAATCTGCCGCCCCCGCTATCGCTGACACCTGCATATTTTTTTTAATCCCTAATCTGCCGCTCTGTAAACCGCCGCAACCTACGTTATCCCTATGTACCCCTAATCTGCTGCCCTAACATCGCCGACCCCTATATTATATTTATTAACCCCTAATCTGCCCCCCTCAACGTCGCCGACACCTGCCTACACTTATTAACTCCTAATCTGCCGAGCGGACCTGAGCGCTACTATAATAAAGTTATTAACCCCTAATCCGCCTCACTAACCCTATCATAAATAGTATTAACCCCTAATCTGCCCTCCCTAACATCGCCGACACCTACCTTCAATTATTAACCCCTAATCTGCCGAGCGGACCTCACCGCTACTATAATAAATGTATTAACCCCTAAAGCTAAGTCTAACCCTAACACTAACACCCCCCCTAAATTAAATATAATTTTAATCTAACGAAATAAATTAACTCTTATTAAATAACTTATTCCTATTTAAAGCTAAATACTTACCTGTAAAATAAATCCTAATATAGCTACAATATAAATTATAATTATATTATAGCTATTTTAGGATTAATATTTATTTTACAGGCAACTTTGTAATTATTTTAACCAGGTACAATAGCTATTAAATAGTTAAGAACTATTTAATAGTTACCTAGTTAAAATAATAACAAATTTACCTGTAAAATAAATCCTAACCTAAGATATAATTAAACCTAACACTACCCTATCAATAAATTAATTAAATAAACTACCTACAATTACCTACAATTAACCTAACACTACACTATCAATAAATTAATTAAACACAATTGCTACAAATAAATACAATTAAATAAACTAGCTAAAGTACAAAAAATAAAAATGAACTAAGTTACAAAAAATAATAAAATATTTACAAACATAAGAAAAATATTACAACAATTTTAAACTAATTACACCTACTCTAAGCCCCCTAATAAAATAACAAAGCCCCCCAAAATAAAAAATTCCCTACCCTATTCTAAATTAAAAAAGTTACAAGCTCTTTTACCTTACCAGCCCTGAACAGGGCCCTTTGCGGGGCATGCCCCAAGGATTTCAGCTCTTTTGCCTGTAAAAAAAAACATACCATACCCCCCCCAACATTACAACCCACCACCCACATACCCCTAATCTAACCCAAACCCCCCTTAAATAAACCTAACACTAAGCCCCTGAAGATCTTCCTACCTTGTCTTCACCATACCAGGTTCACCGATCCGTCCTGGCTCCAACATCTTCATCCAACCCAAGCGGGGGTTGGCGATCCATCATCCGGTGCGGAAGAGGTCCAGAAGAGGCTCCAAAGTCTTCCTCCTATCCGGCAAGAAGAGGACATCCGGACCGGCAAACATCTTCTCCAAGCGGCATCTTCAATCTTCTTCCATCCGGTGCGGAGCGGGTCCATCTTGAAGCAGGCGACGCGGATCCATCCTCTTCTTCCGTTGTCTCCCGACGAATGACGGTTCCTTTAAGGGACGTCATCCAAGATGGCGTCCCTCGAATTCCGATTGGCTGATAGGATTCTATCAGCCAATCGGAATTAAGGTAGGAATTTTCTGATTGGCTGATGGAATCAGCCAATCAGAATCAAGTTCAATCCGATTGGCTGATCCAATCAGCCAATCAGATTGAGCTCGCATTCTATTGGCTGATCGGAACAGCCAATAGAATGCGAGCTCAATCTGATTGGCTGATTGGATCAGCCAATCGGATTGAACTTGATTCTGATTGGCTGATTCCATCAGCCAATCAGAAAATTCCTACCTTAATTCCGATTGGCTGATAGAATCCTATCAGCCAATCGGAATTCGAGGGACGCCATCTTGGATGACGTCCCTTAAAGGAACCGTCATTCGTCGGGAGACAACGGAAGAAGAGGATGGATCCGCGTCGCCTGCTTCAAGATGGACCCGCTCCGCACCGGATGGAAGAAGATTGAAGATGCCGCTTGGAGAAGATGTTTGCCGGTCCGGATGTCCTCTTCTTGCCGGATAGGAGGAAGACTTTGGAGCCTCTTCTGGACCTCTTCAGCACCGGATGATGGATCGCCAACCCCCGCTTGGGTTGGATGAAGATGTTGGAGCCAGGACGGATCGGTGAACCTGGTATGGTGAAGACAAGGTAGGAAGATCTTCAGGGGCTTAGTGTTAGGTTTATTTAAGGGGGGTTTGGGTTAGATTAGGGGTATGTGGGTGGTGGGTTGTAATGTTGGGGGGGGTATGGTATGTTTTTTTTTACAGGCAAAAGAGCTGAAATCCTTGGGGCATGCCCCGCAAAGGGCCCTGTTCAGGGCTGGTAAGGTAAAAGAGCTTGTAACTTTTTTAATTTAGAATAGGGTAGGGAATTTTTTATTTTGGGGGGCTTTGTTATTTTATTAGGGGGCTTAGAGTAGGTGTAATTAGTTTAAAATTGTTGTAATATTTTTCTTATGTTTGTAAATATTTTATTATTTTTTGTAACTTAGTTCTTTTTTATTTTTTGTACTTTAGCTAGTTTATTTAATTGTATTTATTTGTAGCAATTGTGTTTAATTAATTTATTGATAGTGTAGTGTTAGGTTAATTGTAGGTAATTGTAGGTAGTTTATTTAATTAATTTATTGATAGGGTAGTGTTAGGTTTAATTATATCTTAGGTTAGGATTTATTTTACAGGTAAATTTGTTATTATTTTAACTAGGTAGCTATTAAATAGTTCTTAACTATTTAATAGCTATTGTACCTAGTTAAAATAAATACCAAGTTGCCTGTAAAATAAATATTAATCCTAAAATAGCTATAATATAATTATAATTTATATTGTAGCTATATTAGGATTTATTTTACAGGTAAGTATTTAGCTTTAAATAGGAATAATTTATTTAATAAGAGTTAATTTATTTTGTTAGATGTAAATTATATTTAAGTTAGGGGGGTGTTAGTGTTAGGGTTAGACTTAGCTTTAGGGGTTAATCAATTTATTAGAATAGCGGTGAGCTCCGGTCGTCAGATTAGGGGTTAATAATTGAAGTTAGGTGTCGGCGATGTTAGGGAGGGCAGATTAGGGGTTAATACTATTTATGATAGGGTTAGTGAGGCGGGTTAGGGGTTAATAACTTTATTATAGTAGCGCTCAGGTCCGCTCGGCAGATTAGGGGTTAATAAGTGTAGGCAGGTGTCGGCGACGTTGAGGGGGGCAGATTAGGGGTTAATAAATATAATATAGGGGTCGGCGGTGTTAGGGGTAGCAGATTAGGGGTACATAAGGATAACGTAGGTGGCGGCGCTTTGCGGTCGGAAGATTAGGGGTTAATTATTTTAAGTAGCTGGCGGCGACGTTGTGGGGGGCAGGTTAGGGGTTAATAAATGTAATACAGGGGTCGGCGGGGTTAGGGGCAGCAGATTAGGGGTACATAAGTATAACGTAGGTGGCGGTCGGCAGATTAGGGGTTAAAAATTTAAATCGAGTGGCGGCGATGTGGGGGGAGCTCGGTTTAGGGGTACATAGGTAGTTTATGGGTGTTAGTGTACTTTAGGGTACAGTAGTTAAGAGCTTTATGAACCGGCGTTAGCCAGAAAGCTCTTAACTCCTGCTATTTTCAGGCGGCTGGAATTTTGTCGTTAGAGCTCTAACGCTCACTTCAGAAACGACTCTAAATACCAGCGTTAGAAAGATCCCATTGAAAAGATAGGATATGCAAATGGCGTAGGGGGATCTGCGGTATGGAAAAGTCGCGGCTGAAAAGTGAGCGTTAGACCCTTTAATCACTGACTCCAAATACCGGCGGTAGCCTAAAACCAGCGTTAGGAGCCTCTAACGCTGGTTTTGACGGCTACCGCCGAACTCCAAATCTAGGCCTTTGGATGTTGTTAGAGCTTTGAAATATTATGTTGAAGCTACTAAGTCTTTCCGAAAGACTTCTAGTCTATTTGTTATCTTTTCCGGTTCTAGAAAAGGCCAGAAAGCTTCTGCCATTTCTTTGGCATCTTGGTTGAAATCTTTAATTCATCTTGCCTATGTCGAGTCGGGTAAAACTCCGCCTCAAAGGATTACAGCTCATTCTACTAGGTCAGTTTCTACTTCCTGGGCGTTTAGGAATGAAGCTTCGATTGATCAGATTTGCAAAGCAGCAACTTGGTCCTCTTTGCATACTTTTACTAAATTCTACCATTTTGATGTATTTTCTTCTTCTGAAGCAGTTTTTGGTAGAAAAGTACTTCAGGCAGCGGTTTCAGTTTGAATCTTCTGTTTATGTTTTTCATTAAACTTTATTTTGGGTGTGGATTATTTTCAGCAGGAATTGGCTGTCTTTATTTCTCCAACATAGGTGTGTCCGGTCCACGGCGTCATCCTTACTTGTGGGATATTCTCTTCCCCAACAGGAAATGGCAAAGAGCCCAGCAAAGCTGGTCACATGATCCCTCCTAGGCTCCGCCTACCCCAGTCATTCTCTTTGCCGTTGTACAGGCAACATCTCCACGGAGATGGCTTAGAGTTTTTTAGTGTTTAACTGTAGTTTTTATTATTCAATCAAGAGTTTGTTATTTTAAAATAGTGCTGGTATGTACTATTTACTCAGAAACAGAAAAGAGATGAAGATTTCTGTTTGTATGAGGAAAATGATTTTAGCACCGTAACTAAAATCCATGGCTGTTCCACACAGGACTGTTGAGAGCAATTAACTTCAGTTGGGGGAACAGTGTGCAGTCTCTTACTGCTTGAGGTTTGACACATTCTAACAAGACGATGTAATGCTGGAAGCTGTCATTTTCCCTATGGGATCCGGTAAGCCATGTTTATTAAGATAGTAAATAAGGGCTTCACAAGGGCTTATTAAGACTGTAGACTTTTTCTGGGCTAAATCGATTCATTATTAACACATATTTAGCCTTGAGGAATCATTTAATCTGGGTATTTTGATAAGATTATATCGGCAGGCACTGTTTTAGACACCTTATTCTTTAGGGACTTTCCCTAATCATTGTCAGAGCCTCATTTTCGCGCCGGTATGGCGCACTTGTTTTTGAGAACAATGGCATGCAGCTGCATGTGTGTGGAGCTCTGATACATAGAAAAGTCTTTCTGAAGGCATCATTTGGTATCGTATTCCCCTTTGGGCTTGGTTGGGTCTCAGCAAAGCAGATTCCAGGGACTGTAAAGGGGTTAAATATAAAAACGGCTCCGGTTCCGTTATTTTAAGGGTTAAAGCTTCCAAATTTGGTGTGCAATACTTTTAAGGCTTTAAGACACTGTGGTGAAATTTTGGTGAATTTTGAACAATTCCTTCATACTTTTTCGCAATTGCAGTAATAAAGTGTGTTTAGTTTAAAATTTAAAGTGACAGTAACGGTTTTATTTTAAAACGTTTTTTGTGCTTTGTTATCAAGTTTATGCCTGTTTAACATGTCTGAACTACCAGATAGATTGTGTTCTGACTGTGGGGAAACCAAGGTTCCTTCTCATTTAACTATATGTATTTTATGTCATAAAAAAATTTAGTAAAAATGATGCCCAAGATGATTCCTCAAGTGAGGGGAGTAAGCATGGTACTGCATCATCCCCTCCTTCGTCTACACCAGTCTTGCCCATACAGGAGGCCCCTAGTACATCTAGTGCGCCAATACTCCTTACTATGCAACATTTAACGGCTGTAATGGATAATTCTATCAAAAACATTTTAGCCAATATGCCCACTTATCAGCGAAAGCGCGACTGCTCTGTTTTAGAAAATTCTGTAGAGCATGAGAACGCTGATGATATGGTTTCTGAAGGGCCCCTACACCAGTCTGAGGGGGCCAGGGAGGTTTTGTCTGAGGGAGAAATTTCAGATTCAGGAAACATTTCTCAACAAGCTGAACCTGATGTGATTACTTTTAAATTTAAGTTGGAACATCTCCGCGCTCTGCTTAAGGAGGTGTTATCCAATTTGGATGATTGTGATTATCTGGTCATTCCAGAACCACTATGTAAAATGGAAAAGTTCTTAGAGGCCCCGGGGCCCCCCGAAGCTTTTCCTATATCCAAGCGGGTGGCGTACATTGTTAGTAAAGAATGGGACAGGCCCGGTATACCTTTAGTACCTCCCCCCATATTTATAAAATTGTTTTCCTATAGTCGACCCCAGAAAGGACTGATGGCAGACAGTCCCCAAGGTCGAGGGGGCGGTTTCTACTCTACACAAGCGCGCCACTATACCCATAGAAGATAGTTGTGCTTTCCAAGATCCTATGGATAAAAAATTAGAAGGTCTGCTAAAGATGTTTGTTCAGCAAGGTTCCCTTCTACAACCAATTGCATGCATTGTCCCTGTCACTGCAGCCGCGTGTTTCTAGTTTGATGAGCTAGGAAAGGCGATTATTAGTAATTCTTCTTCTTATGAGGAGATTATGGACAGAATTCGTGCTCTTAAATTGGCTAATTCTTTCACCCTAGACGCCACCTTGCAATTGGCTAGGTTAGCGGCGAAAAAATTCTGGGTTTGCTATTGTGGCGCAGAGCGCTTTGGTTAAAATCTTGGGCAGCGGATGCGTCTTCCAAGAACAAATTGCTTGACATTCCTTTCAAGGGGAAAACACTCTTTGGCCCTGACTTGAAAGAGATTATCTCTGATATCACTGGGGGCAAGGGCCACGCCCTTCCTCAGGATAGGTCTTTTCAAGACCAAAAATAAACCTAAGTTTCGTCCCTTTCGCAGAAACGGATCAGCCCCAAGGGCTACGTCCTCTAAGCAGGAAGGTAATACTTCTCAAGCCAATCCAGCCTGGAGACCTATGCAAGGCTGGAACAAAGGAAAGCAGGCCAGGAAACCTGCCACTGCTACCAAGACAGCATGAAATGCGGGCCCCCGATCCGGTACCGGATCTGGTGGGGGGCAGACTCTCTCTCTTCGCTCAGGCTGGGGCAAGAGATGTTCTGGATCCTTGGGCGCTAGAAATAGTCTCCCAAGGTTATTCTCTGGAGTTCAAGGGGCTTCCTCCAAGGGGGAGGTTCCACAGGTCTCAGTTGTCTTCAGACCACATAAGAAGACAGGCATTCTTACATTGGGTAGAAGACCTGCTAAAAATGGGAGTGATTCATCCTGTTCCATTAGGAGAACAAGGGATGGGGTTCTACTCCAATCTGTTCATAGTTCCCAAAAAAGAGGGAACGTTCAGACCAATCTTAGATCTCAAGATCTTGAACAAGTTTCTCAAGGTTCCATCGTTCAAGATGGAAACCATTCGAACACTTCTTCCTTCCATCCAGGAAGGTCAATTCATGACCAAGGTGGATTTCAAGGATGCGTATCTACATATTCCTATCCACAAGGAACATCATCGGTTCCTAAGGTTTGCATTCCTGGACAAGCATTTCCAGTTCGTGGCGTTTTCTTTCGGATTAGCCACTGCTCCTAGGATTTTCTCATAGGTACTAGGGTCCCTTCTGGCGGTGCTAAGACCAAGGGGCATTGCTGTAGTACCTTACTTGGACGACATTCTGATTCGAGCGTCGTCCCTTCCTCAAGTAAAGGCTCACACGGACATTGTCCTGGCCTTTCTCAGATCTCACGGATGGAAAGTGAACGTGTAAAAGAGTTCTCTATCTCCGTCAACGAGGGTTCCCTTCTTGGGAACTATAATAGACTCCTTAGAAATGAGGATTTTTCTGACAGAAGCCAGAAAAACAAAACTTCTAGACTCTTGTCGGATACTTCATTCCGTTCCTCTTCCTTCCATAGCGCAGTGCATGGAAGTGATAGGTTTGATGGTAGCGGCAATGGACATAGTTCCTTTTGTGCGCATTCATCTAAGACCATTACAACTGTTCATGCTCAGTCAGTGGAATGGGGACTATTCAGACTTGTCTCCGAAGATACAAGTAAATCAGAGGACCAGAGACTCATTCCGTTGGTGGCTGTCCCTGGACAACCTGTCACAAGGGATGACCTTCCGCAGACCAGAGTGGGTCATTGTCACGACCGACGCCAGTCTGATGGGCTGGGGCGCGGTCTGGGGATCCCTGAAAGCTCAGGGTCTTTGGTCTCGGGTAGAATCTCTTCTACCGATAAATATTCTGGAACTGAGAGCGATATTCAATGCTCTCAAAGCTTGGCCTCAGCTAGCGAGGGCCAAGTTCATACATCAACCATCAGGGGGGAACAAGGAGTTCCCTAGCGATGGAAGAAGTGACCAAAATCATTCTATGGGCGGAGTCTCACTCCTGCCACCTGTCTGCTATCCACATCCCAGGAGTGGAAAATTGGGAAGCGGATTTTCTGAGTCGTCAGACATTGCATCCGGGGGAGTGGGAACTCCATCCGGAAATCTTTGCCCAAGTCACTCAACCGTGGGGCATTCCAGACATGGATCTGATGGCCTCTCGTCAGAACTTCAGAGTTCCTTACTACGGGTACAGATCCAGGGATCCCAAGGCGGCTCTAGTGGATGCACTAGTAGCACCTTGGACCTTCAAACTAGCTTATGTGTTCCCGCCGTTTCCTCTCATCCCCAGGCTGGTAGCCAGGATCAATCAGGAGAGGGCGTCGGTGATTTTGATAGCTCCTGCGTGGCCACGCAGGACTTGGTATGCAGATCTGGTGAATATGTCATCGGCTCCACCATGGAAGCTACCTTTGAGACGAGACCTTCTTGTTCTAGGTCCGTTCGACCCACTCCAGCGGACTGCTTGGAGATTGAACGCTTGATCTTATCAAAGCGAGGGTTCTCAGATTCTGTTATTAATACTCTTGTTCAGGCCTGAAAGCCTGTAACCAGAAAAATTACCACATAATTTGGTATATCTGTTGGTGTGAATCTGCAGGATTCCCTTGGGACAAGGTTAAGATTCCTAAGAGTCTATCCTTCCTTCGAGAAGGATTGGAAAAAGGATTATCTGCAAGTTCCTTGATGGGACAGATTTCTGCCTTGTCTGTGTTACTTCACAGAAAGCTGGCAGCTGTGCCAGATGTTCTAGCCTTTGTTCAGGCTCTGGTTAGAATCAAGCCTGTTTACAAAATTTTGACTCCTCCTTGGAGTCTCAACCTAGTTCTTTCAGTTCTTCAGGGGGTTCCGTTTGAACCCTTACATTCCGTTGATATTAAGTTATTATCTTGGAAAGTTTTGTTTTTGGTTGCAATTTCTTCTGCTAGAAGAGTTTCAGAATTATCTGCTCTGCAGTGTTCTTCTCCTTATCTGGTGTTCCATGCAGATAAGGTGGTTTTGCGTACTAAACCTGGTTTTCTTCCAAAAGTTGTTTCTAACAAAAACATTAACCAGGAGATAGTTGTGCCTTCTTTGTGTCCTAATCCAGTTTCAAAGAAGGAACGTTTGTTGCACAACTTGGATGTAGTTCGTGCTCTCAAATTTTACTTAGCAGCTACTAAGGATTTCAGACAAACTTTGTCTTTGTTTGTTGTTTATTCTGGTAAACGGAGAGGTCAAAAAGCAACTTCTACCTCTCTCTCCTTCTGGATTAAAAGCATTATCCGATTGGCTTATGAGACTGCCGGACGGCAGCCTCCTGAAAGAATCACAGCTCACTCCACTAGGGCTGTGGCTTCCACATGGGCCTTCAAGAACGAGGCTTCTGTTGATCAGATATGTAAGGCAGCGACTTGGTCTTCACTGCACACTTTTTCTAAATTTTACAAATTTGATACTTTTGCTTCTTCTGAGGCTATTTTTGGGAGAAAGGTTTTGCAAGCCGTGGTGCCTTCCATTTAGGTGACCTGATTTGCTCCCTCCCTTCATCCGTGTCCTAAAGCTTTGGTATTGGTTCCCACAAGTAAGGATGACGCCGTGGACCGGACACACCGATGTTGGAGAAAACAGAATTTATGTTTACCTGATAAATTACTTTCTCCAACGGTGTGTCCGGTCCACGGCCCGCCCTGGTTTTTTTAATCAGGTCTGATAATTTATTTTCTTTAACTACAGTCACCACGGTAACATATGGTTTCTCCTATGCAAATATTCCTCCTTAACGTCGGTCGAATGACTGGGGTAGGCGGAGCCTAGGAGGGATCATGTGACCAGCTTTGCTGGGCTCTTTGCCATTTCCTGTTGGGGAAGAGAATATCCCACAAGTAAGGATGACGCCGTGGACCGGACACACCGTTGGAGAAAGTAATTTATCAGGTAAACATAAATTCTGTTTTTATCCCTCCCTCTTTAGTGACTCTTGCGTTGAAAGATCCACATCTTGGGTAATCATTATCCCATACGTCACTAGCTCATGGACTCTTGCTAATTACATGAAAGAAAACATAATTTATGTAAGAACTTACCTGATAAATTCATTTCTTTCATATTAGCAAGAGTCCATGAGGCCCGCCCCTTTTTGTGGTGGTTATGATTTTTTTGTATAAAGCACAATTATTCCAATTCCTTATTTTATATGCTTTCGCACTTTTTTCTTATCACCCCACTTCTTGGCTATTCGTTAAACTGAATTGTGGGTGTGGTGAGGGGTGTATTTATAGGCATTTTGAGGTTTGGGAAACTTTGCCCCTCCTGGTAGGAATGTATATCCCATACGTCACTAGCTCATGGACTCTTGCTAATATGAAAGAAATGAATTTATCAGGTAAGTTCTTACATAAATTATGTTTTTTTAAGAGATAAGACATAAATACTGACATATAATAATTTTTAAGTCTGTTAGGAATTAGTGAATCTAAATTTAAATTCCAAATAAATATTTTATTAATAATTATCAGTCTTCCACTCTCCTTAGTAAACCAACATGCCAACATAATTGGTTCAATGTGTGCCTTGTTTCTACAAAATGTGATAAGGCTTTAATATTTCTAATGACACGATGAGTCCACGGATCATCATTAATTACTGTTGGGAATATCTCTCCTGCCCAGCAAGAGGTGGCAAAGAGCATGACTACAGAGCTGTTAAATAACTCCTCCCTTCCCTCCCACTCCAGTCATTCTCTTTGCCTACGTTTAGAGCAAGGAGGTGGTAATGTTATGTGTTAGATAAAATTCTTCAATCAAGAGTTTATTATTTTACAGTAGTACAAGATTGTGCTGCTTTGTTCTGGGGTGTAGCCGTAGTCCATATCAGTCTCTTCAGTAAAGCAGTGGTGGCTTTAGAGCAATGGGAACTTGTGGGACATAATTCTCACTGCGCCTCCCATACTGATGCGGCCCTAACTCTGAAAAATCTGAGGGATATTACTCAGTATTTTCTTTTATTTCACAGGTCCATGTGAGGGAAAGGACCTCTCAAACCTGGGAGCTGCCTTTGCTGTCGGGCAGAATATGAGTTAAGTGCTGACTTTTATTTCTGGGATTTAAAGGAAAGAACTCAGAAAAAGTTGGACACTTTATTTCATAAGGATGGGACATATAAGGAAGCCTTTATTAGAATTAGGCACTGTATATTTATTTGGCATGACTTCTCCTTTATTCTCAGGATACTATATGTGACAGCTAGACGCAGGCACTGGGGAAAGCATATGTTTGTGCTGGTTCACATCTCTCGGCAGTTGCATAAACAAACATGCCGACCGGGAGATGACTGTATTGGCAACACCCACAACGGGCGCTACTAGGGGAGGCGGCATTTGGGTTGCGTGCCTTTTCCCCTTCTCTTCCGGATACAGGAAAGTGTTAGAGAGTGTGAAGAGAAGTTGTATAGCTGCTTGTCCTATTACACATCATCTATTATAACATGCGTAATTAGGACCGGAGACTGTGTTCTGCTGTTGCGGTTGAGTTCCGGATCTGAATAGTGTGGATACGCTGCTCAGAGGGAGTGAGTTTTATCTGTCAGGCAGGCACCTCAGCAGCGTCCTGCTGAGGTATAGAGGTGAATTGTAATATTATTTAAGCTTTTCTACCTCCTTTACTCTTAAATAATAAAAAAAGAACTAAAGTGACCATTTTAAAATTTAAAGTGACAGTAACATTTTCCAAAGGGGATGCTGTTCGGAAATCTAATGACAATATCAATATACGCAGTTTTCTCCTCTGGAGTTCCAAAATTTTACCGCCCTCACATGCAGTGCCCTGCGCTTCCTCTATATCTCATTCTGGGGTTACTTTACAAGACATTGCTCCTCTCATGTCTTTTGCAGTTTCAGATGCGTTGTCTGCTTTTCCTATGTTACAGGAAAGCTTAAAGGGACACTGAACCCAAATTTTTTCTTTTGTGATTCATATAGAGCATGCAATTTTTTTTTTTTTATATTTTTATTGAGGTAACACATAACATTGGTACATTTACAGGGTATGGACACGTTACATCACATTATACTTATAGTTGGTATTGAATATTGTAACAATGTTGACATGACCATAAATGATTACTTTAACCTCTTTTTTTTTTTTTTTTTTTATATAGAGAGTGAAGAAGAAAAGAAATATAGATAGAAAAGGTTAATTATCTGCTATATTGCAAAACCCGCATGAAATAACTTGTTCACATTTTCATCCAAGATTTGTATCCTATGTCATACATCATATAGTATACTTAGAGCATGCAATTTTAAGCAACTTTCTAATTTACTCATAAAATTTTCTTCATTCTCTTGGTATCTTTATTTGAAAAGCAAGAATGTAAGTTTAGATGCCGGCCTATTTTTGGTAAATAATCTGGGTTGTTCTTGCCGATTGGTGGGTAAATTCATCCACCAATAAAAAAGTTCTGTCCAGAGTCTGAACCAAAAAAAGAAGCTTAGATGCCTTCTTTTTCAAATAAAAATAGCAAGTGAACGAAGAAAAATTGATAATAGGAGTAAACTAGAAAGTTGCTTAAAATTGCATGCTCTATCTGAATCACAAAATAAAAAATTTGGGTTCAGTGTCCCTTTAAGAGGAAAATCAGACATTCAGTAGGCGAGGTTTTTGACGCAGTTATTGCTATTGTGGATGCCCCTTCTCAGAAGCCTGAGGAGGGGGATACCGTAGTAGCATCTGAAGGTGAAATTTCAGATTCTGACGTGTAATTCCTCTTATTGACACTGAAGTAGTATCCTTCAGGTTTAAGCTTGAACACCTCCGTCTGCTACTTAAGGAGGTTTTAGCTACATTGGACGACAGCGACTCCACGGTCATTGTTAATCCTAAGAAATCCAGTAAGCTTCACAAATATTTAAGGTACCTTCCTCGATAGATGTGTTTCCAGTACTAGACCGAGCTTCTAAGATCATTACTAAGGAGTGGAAGAGGCTGGGTATCCCTTTTTTCTCCATCTCCTATATTTAAATAAATGTTCCCCATAGCCGTCTCTGTCAAGGAGGCTTTGCAAACAGTCCCCAATGTGGAAGGAGCGGTTTCCACTCTAGCTAAGAGAACTACTATACCCATAGAGGATAGTTGTGCTTTTAAAGATCCTATGGACAAAAAAATAGAGGGGTTACTCAAAAAAGATAGATGTACACCAGGGTTTACAATGGCAACCAGCTGTGTGCATTGCTACCGTCACCAGTGCGGCAGCTTATTGGTTTGATGCGTTGTCTGATGCTATTAGGACAGACACTCTCCTGGATAAGATCCAGGATAGGATAAAAGCTCTTAAATTGGCTAATTCTTTTATTACGGTTGCTTCCTTTTAAGTTATCAAGCTCGGAGCAGAAAATTCAGGTTTCTCTGTTCTAGCACGTAGAGTCTTAGGGTTAACCTTGGTCTGCGGATGTATCCTCTAAGTCTAAGCTTCTAGCGATTCCTTACAAGGGGATAACCTTGCTTGGATCTGGCTTGACGGAAATAATTTCTGATTTTACGGGAGGTAAGGGTCATCTTCTCCCGCAGGATAAGAGAAACAAACAGAAGGGACGTCAGAGTAATTTTCGTTCTTTTTGAATCTTCAAGGGAAATTCTTCTGCTTCCAAGCAGGAACAGTCTAAGCGAAAAAATACAAGGAGCCTACTATTGAATTTAGGACAGCATGAAGGGCATGCTCCCGATCCGGGACCGGATTTTGTAGGGGGCAGTCTTTCCTTCTTCATCAGGCTTGAGTTCGAGATGTTCCGGATCCCTGGGCTGTAGACATAGTGTCCCAAGGATACAAACTGGAGTTCAAAGTTTTCCTCCCAGAGGCAGGTTTCTGCTTTCAAGATTATCTGTAGATCAGACAAAGAGAGAGGCGTTCTTACACTGTGTAAAAGATCTTTCTGACCTGGGAGTAATAGTTCCTTTTCTGATACAGGAACACTGGCGGGGATTTTATTCCAATCTGTTACTGATTCCCAAAAAAGAGGGAACCTTCAGACCAATTCTAGATGTCAAGAGTCTAAACAAATTTCTCAGAGTACCGTCCTTCGAGATGGAAACTATTCGTTCCATTCTTCCTTTGGTCCAAGAGGGTCAATTTATGACATATGTGGATTTAAAGGACACGTTCTTGCATGTTCCTATTCACAAGGATCATCACAAGTTTCTAAGGTTTGACTTTCTAGCCAAACACTTCTAATTTGTGGCTCTGCTCTTCGGTCTTGCTACAGCTCCTAGAATTTTTTCAAAGGTTCTGGGATCGCTGCTGGCGGTGCTTCGGTTTTGGGGCATTGTAGTGGCGACCTATCTGGACGACATCCTGGTCCAGGAGTCATCCTGGTCCAGGCGTCATCCTTTCAACAAGCAAGATTCCACATGGAAATGTTGTTATCCTTCCTGCGATCTCACGGATGGAAGGTGGATTTGTAAAAAGAGCTCCTTGGTTCCAAATACAAGGGTAACTTTCTTGGGAACCATACTAGATTCCCTATAAATGAAGTATTTTCTGATTGTAGTCAGGAAATCAAAGATTTTCTATTCTTGTCTATCACTTCAGTCCACTCCTCGGCCATCAGTGGTTCAGTTGAAGGTAATCGGGCTGATGGTGGCGGCAATGGACATCATCCCGTTTGCTCGGTTCAACCTAAGATCTATGCAGTTATACATGCTCAGACAATGGAATGGAGATTATGCGGTTTTGTCTCCACGAATACTACTGGAGCAGGAGACAAGGGATTTTCTTCAATGGTGGTTGTCTCAGGATCATTTCTCCCAGGGGACCTGCTTCGCAGATTCCCTTGGGTAATGTGACAACAGTCGCCAGCCTTTTAGGTTGGGAAGCAGTCTGGGGCCCCCTAAAGGCTCAGGGAGTCTGTTCTGCCTATAAACATTCTGGAGCTGAGAGCGATCTTCAGTGCTCTTCTGGTCTGGCCCTAGTTAGCCTCGGCCCAATTTATGAGGTTCCAGTCGGACAACATAACTTCAGTGGCTTTCATAAATCATCAGGGAACGCGGAGTTCCCTAGCAATGACAGAGGTAGCCAAGATTATTTGGTGGGCGGAGACCCACTCTTGCTGTCTGTCGACGATCCACATTCCAAAGGTGGATATCTGAGTGTCGGTTTTCGTAATTATGCAGACCTTTTTTTCCCGGTGAAGTGGGAACTCCAGCCAGAAGTGTTTTTCCAACCTCATTTTCAAAGGTGGTCAGTTGCAGTTGATTTTCTTGGCTTCTCGACGAATTGCCAAGCTTCCGAGGTACGGGTCAAAGTCAAGGAACCCTCAGGTGGTACTGATAGTTGCTCTGGTGGTACCTTGGAATTTCTGTCTCACATACCTATTTCCTCTGCTTTTCTTCCTTGAGTCTTGACTCGAATCAAGCAGGAGAGGGTGTTGGTGATCCTCATATCACCAGTGTGACCTCGCAGGATTTGGTATGCAGTCCTGGTGGACTTGTCATTTTCCACCTTGGAGACTTCCGTTGAGGAAGGACCTTCTACTTTAAGGACCCTTCTTTCATCAAGATCTAATTTCTATCAAGTTGACTACTTGAAGATGAACGCTTTATTTTATCTAAGCGTGGACTTCGAAATCGGTCGTTGAGATAATGTTTCAGACTCGTTAGCCTTTGACTGGGAAAAGTTTAACCATAATGGCGTAAATATTTATGCTGGTGTGAATCCATGGACTACTCTTAAAATCGAATAGAGTTTGGATTCCTTTAATTAAGTCTTTTTCTCGAAGGTTTGGAGAAGGGATTATCGGCAAGTTCCCTAAGGGGTCGAATTACTGCCTTGTCTATTTTGGTTACATGAACGTCAGGCGGATTTTCAGATGTACTTCGTTTGGTCAGGCCTTGTTCAGGATCAGGCCTGTGTTCAAATCCATTATTCTTTCTTGGAGTTTTTAATTTAATTCTTAAAGTTCTTCAAGGGGCTCAGTTTGAGCCACTGCATTCCTTAGATATTTAGTGTAATCTTGGAATGTTTTGTTTCTTGTTGCTATTCCTCTGCTCGTAGAGCGTAAGAGCTCTTGGTTTACAGTATAAGTTTCCTTTCCTTATTCTTTATCGGATAAGGTGGATTTAAATACTAAATTAGGGTTTCATCCCTAAAGTAGTATCGGAACGGAACATTAATTAGGAGATTATTGTTCTTTCCTTGTGTCCTAATCCTTTTTGGCAGGCCTTGGTGCGTGCATTATGATTCTTTGTACAGACGACTAGGATTTTCGTTAGTCTTCTGTTTAACGTTAAAAGACAGAAAGTTACAACTATTTCTTTTACTTTGTGGGCATTCAAAATGGAGCCTTTTAAAGAACAGTTTTGCAAGCCTGCAACCTGGTCCTCTCTTCTATAATTTTGTCTCTTTTGCCTCAGCTGAGGCCTCTTTTGGGAGAAAGGTTTTTCAGGCAGTGGTGCCTTCCATTTAGGTTTCCTGTCTTGGCCCTCCCTTATTATCTGTGCACTCTAGCTTGTGTATTTATTCCCAACAGTAATTAATGATGATCTGTGGACTCATTGTGTCATTAGAAAGAAAAGGAAATTTATGCTTACCTGATGAATTTATTTCTTTCTTGTCGCGATGAGTCCACGGCTCGCCCTGTTATTTAGACAGGTTGTTAGTATGTTATAAACTTTAGACACCTCTGCACCTTGTTTTTTCCTTTTTCTTCTTTACTTTGGTCGAATGACTGGAGTGGGAGGGAAGGGATGAGTTATTTAACAGCTCTGCTGTGGTGCTTTTTGCCGCGTCCTGCTGGACAGGAGAGATATTCCCAACAGTAATTAATGATGATCCGTGGACTCATCGTGTCAAGAAATAAATACAGGTAAGCATAAATTTCCTTTTTTACTCCTAATATAAGACTTATGTCTGTACACTCTATTTTTTATTTTTTTGTTTCTATAAATACTCGCACAAGCACACTCCATTAGATACAGCACATGGGTAGTTTCACAAATGTTATATTCCTTAACCCCTTCACTCCCGGGATTTTCAGAGAAGAACTTGCCCAAAATACCGGAGAATTTTTAGCATTTTTGCCATCACTCCATTTAAACAGAAATATAGACTTTTCTTTCATGTCATTGGCAAGAGTCCATGAGCTAGTGACTTATGGGATATACATTCCTACCAGGAGGGGGCAAAGTTTCCCAAACCTCAGAATGCCTATAAATACACCCCTCACCACACCCACAATTCAGTTTTACAAACTTTGCCTCCTATGGAGGTGGTGAAGTAATTTTGTGCTTGTTTTTTTTATGATTTCTTTATGATAAGCGCTTCTAAGCATTCTGAAGCCCAATGCCTCTCAGAGTACAGTGTTTGTCAGAGGGATGTGAAGAGAGTATCGCCTATTGATTTTATGGTTTTCCTTGCGGGAAATCTTTTCAAGGGTTCTCTGTTATCGGTCGTAGGGATTCATCTCCTACCTCCCTTTTCAGATCGACGATATACTCTTATATACCATTACCTCTGCTGATAGTTTTCAGTACTGGTTTGGCTATCTGCTATATGTGGATGGGTGTCTTTCGGGAAGTATGTATCATTATTTAAGACACTCTCAGCTATGGTTTGGCGCTTTATGTATTAATATAAAGTTTTAATGTATGTATAATATATGTATTTTACTTATATTTGCCATGAGTCAGGTCTATGTGTATTTCCCTTTGCAGTCTAAACAGTTTCAGTATAGGAATCATGTTTGGGAAGTTTATTTAAACTTTTTTCTTACCTGGGGTTCAGTCATTTTCTAATTTGACTGGCAAATCTATGCTTGCGAGGGCGTAAAATGCTGTTTTTTATTGCGTCATTCTTGGCTCAAATTTTTTTGTCATTTCCTGCGTCTTTGTTGACGCTAGTTGTTTTGGCACAAAATCACGTTTATTATGACATGAGTTGTTTCATTTCCTGGTGTTAGTTTTGCGCCATTTTTTTTTGCGTAATGCGTCAGTCTTGGCGCCAAATTTTAGTTATTTTACCCCTCTCTCTTTATTGCTCGCTGTTTTCATGAACTTTGAAAGCTAATATGCTTGCTTTTGTTTTATTCTACTGAAACTGTTACATTGTGGAAATAGAATGTTTTGCTTAATGTTATTTTTCTTTTTCTGTTACATTTTGCGAGATGTCTCATTCTGTTCCTGACACTGATGTTACTGTAGAAACTATGATGCCCTGGAACACAATTCTACAAAGCTAAGTGTGTTCTTTTCATTTTTTAAACTGTTGTTATTTCTTCAGCTCAATTATGTGGCATTTATTTATCATGTTTTATGCTAGCAATGTTTCTACATGTACAATAACATTTACTCGCCTAGATTATGAGTTTTGCGTTAGAGGCTGTGCGGTGCTAACGAGCAGTTTATGCTCACTTATAGACAACGCTGGTATTACGGGCTTTTACAAACCCGGCGTTAGCCGCAAAAAAGTGAGCGAAGAGCAAAATTTTGCTCCACATCTCACCTCAATACCAGCGCTGCTTACGTTAGCAGTGAGCAGGTAAAATGCACAATTTCCCCATAGGAATCAATGGGGGAGAGCTGGCTGAAAAAAAGCCTAACACCTGCAAAAAAGCAGCGTAAAGCTCCTAACGCAGCCCCATTGATTCCTATGGGGAAACACATTTTATGTCTACAACTAAAACCCTAACATGAACCCCGAGTCTAAACACCCCTAATCTTACACTTATTAACTCCTTATCTGCTGCCCCCAACATCGCCGACACCTGCATTATATTATTAACCCCTAATCTGCCGCTCCGGACACCGCCGCCACCTACATTATACTTATGAACCCCTAATCTGCCGCCCCCAACATCGCAGACACCTACATTTTATTTATTAACCCCTAATATGCTGCCCCCTATGTCCCCACAACCTACCTACATTTATTAACCCCTAATATGCCACTATAATAAACATATTAACCCTTAAACCTGTCTAACCCTAATCCTAACACCCCCTAAATTAAATATAATTTAAATAAATCTAAATAAATATTCCTATTATTAACTAAATTATTCCTATTTAAAACTAAATACTTATAAAATAAACCCTAAGCTAGCTACAATATAACTAATAGTTACATTGTAGCTATCTTAGGGTTTATTTTTATTTTACAGGCAACTTTGTATTTATTTTAACTAGGTACAATAGTTATTAAATAGTTATTAACTATTTAATATCTTCCTAGTTAAAATAAATACAAATATACCTGTAAAATAAAAGTTACAATTACACCTAACAGTACACTATAATTAAATTAATTACCTAAATTAAATACAATTAATTACAATTAAATAAAATTATCTAAAGTACGAAAAAAACAAACACTAAATTACAGAAAATAATAAACAAATTACAAGATTTTAAACTATTTACACCTACTCTAATCCCCCTAACAAAATAAAAAGCCCCCCCAAAATAAAAAAAAGCCTTACCCTACACTAAATTACAAATAGCCCTTAAAAGGGCCTTTTGCGGGGCATTGCCCCAAAGTAATCAGCTCTTTTACCTGTAAAAAAAAAAAATACACATACCCCCCAACATTAAAACCCATCACCCACACAACCAACCCTACTCTAAAACCCACCCAATCCCCCTCCAGACGGGCAGAAGTCTTTATCCAACCGGGCAGAAGTGGTCCTCCAGAGGGGCAGAAGTCTTCATCCAGACGGCATCTTCTATCTTCATCCATCCGGAGCGGGTCCATCTTCAAGACATCCGATGCGGAGCATCCTCTTCATCCAACGGCCGACGACTGAATGAAGGTTCCTATAAATTAAGTTATCCAAGATGGCGTCCCTTCAATTCCGATTGGCTGATAGAATTCTATCAGCCAATCGGAATTAAGGTAGAAAAAAATCCTATTGGCTGATGCAATCAACCAATAGGATTGAACTTCAATCCTATTGGCTGATCCAATCAGCCAATAGGATTGAGCTGGCATTCTATTGGCTGTTCCAATCAGCCAATAGAATGCCAGTTCAATCCTATTGGCTGATTGCATCAGCCAATAGGATTTTTTCTACCTTAATTCCGGTTGAAGGTGGCGGCGATGTTAGGGACTGCAGATT
This sequence comes from Bombina bombina, assembly GCF_027579735.1. NCBI lineage: Eukaryota > Metazoa > Chordata > Amphibia > Anura > Bombinatoridae > Bombina > Bombina bombina. The sequence continues at coordinate 981,971,735 of NC_069499.1, read as the reverse complement.
AGGGGTTAATAATATTTAACTAGTGTTTGCGGTTTAGGGGTTAATAGTGCGGCGGTTTAGGGGTTAATATGTTTATTATAGTGGCAGCGATGTCCGGTTTGGCAGATTAGGGGTTACATTTTTTTAGTTTTTGCGATGGGGGGGTCTCGGTTTAGGGGTTAATAGGTAGTAATCAGTATTTCCGAGTCTGGCCAAAAAACATAATTTATGTAAGAACTTACCTGATATATTAATTTATTTCATATTGACAAGAGTCCATGAGCTAGTGACGTATGGGATATACAATCCTACCAGGAGGGGCAAATTTTCCAAACCTCCAAATGCCTATAAATACACCCCTCACCACACCCACAATTCAGTTTAGCGAATAGCCAAGCATTGGGGTGATAAAGAAAGGGGTAAAAAGCATCAACAAAAGAACTTTGGAAATAATTGTGCTTTATACAAAAAAAAATCATAACCACCATAAAAAGGGTGGGCCTCATGGACTCTTGCCAATATGAAAGAAATGAATTTATCAGGTAAGTTCTTACATAAATTATGTTTTCTTTCATGTAATTGGCAAGAGTCCATGAGCTAGGGATGTATGGGATAGCAATACCCAAGATGTGGAACTCCACGCAAGAGTCACTAGAGAGGGAGGGATAAAAATAAAAACAGCCAATTTCCGCTGAAAAAATCTGATCAACTGAAGCTTCATTCTTAAAGGCCCACGAAGTGGAGACTGATCTAGTAGAATGAGCTGTAATTCTCTTAGGCGGGGCCTGACCCGACTCCAAATAAGCTTGATGAATCAAAAGTTTCAACCAAGAAGCCAAGGAAATAGCAGAAGCCTTCCGACCTTTCCTAGGACCAGAAAATAAAACAAATAGACTGGAAGTCTTCCTGAAATCTTTAGTAGCTTCCACATAATATTTCAAAAGCTCTTACCACATCCAAAGAATGTAAGGATCTTTCCAAAGAATTCTTAGGATTAGGACACAAGGAAGGGACAACAATTTCTCTACTAATGTTGTTAGAATTCACAACCTTAGGTAAAAATTGAAAAGAAGTCCGCAAAACTGCCTTATCCTGATGAAAGATCAGAAAAGGAGACTCACAAGAAAGAGCAGATAGCTCAGAAACTCTTCTAGCAGAAGAAATAGCCAAAAGGAACAACACTTTCCAAGAAAGTAGTTTAATGTCCAAAGATTGCATAGGCTCAAATGGAGGAGCCTGTAAAGCCTTCAAAACCAAATTAAGACTCCAAGGAGGAGAAACTGATTTAATGACAGGCTTAATACGAACTAAAGCCTGTACAAAACAGTGAATATCAGGAAGCATAGCAATCTTTCTGTGAAATAAAACAGAAAGAGCAGAGATTTGTCCCTTCAAGGAACTTGCTGACAAACCCTTATCCAAACCACCCTGAAGAAACTAAAATTCTAGGAATTCTAAAAGAATGCCAAAAGAATTTGATAAGAACACCATGAAATGTAAGTGTTCCAAACTCTATAATAAATCTTTCTAGAGACAGATTTACGAGCTTGTAACATAGTATTAATCACTGAGTCAGAGAAACCTCTATGACTTAGTACTAATCGTTCAATTTCCATACCTTCAAATTTAATGATTTGAGATCCTGATGGAAAAACGGACCTTGAGACAGTAGATCCGGCCTTAACGGAAGTGGCCAAGGCTGGCAACTGGACATCCGAACCAGATCCGCATGCCAAAACCTGTGTGGCCATGCTGGAGCCACCAGCAACACAAACGATTGTTCCATGATGATTTTGGAGATCACTCTTGGAAGGAGAACTAGAGGCGGGAAGATATAAGCAGGTTGATAACACCAAGGAAGTGTCAGCTCATCCACTGCTTCCGCCTGAACATCCCTGGACCTGGACAGGTATCTGGAAAGTTTCTTGTTTAGATGAGAGGCCATGAGATCTATCTCTGGAAGACCCCACATCTGAGCAATCTGAGAAAACACATCTGGATGTAGAGACCACTCCCCTGGATGTAAAGTCTGACGGCTGAGATAATCCGCCTCCCAATTCTCTACACCTGGGATATGCACTGCAGAGATTAGACAGGAGCTGGATTCCGCCCAAGCAAGTATCTGAGATACTTCTTTCATAGCTTGGGGACTGTGAGTTCCACCCTGATGATTGACATATGCCACTGTTGTGATATTGTCTGTCTGAAAACATATGAACGGTTCTCTCTTTAACAGAGGCCAAAACTGAAGAGCTCTGAGAATTGCACGGAGTTCTAAAATATTTATTGTTAATCTCGCCTCTTGAGATTTCCAAACCCCTTGTGCAGTCAGAGATCCCCAAACAGCTCCCCAACCTGAAAGACTCGCATCTGTTGTGATCACAGTCCAGGTTGGTCGAACAAAAGAAGCCCCTTGAACTAAACAATGGTGATCTATCCACCATGTCAGAGAGTGTCGTACATTGGGATTTAAGGATATTAATTGTGATATCTTTGTATAATCCCTGCACCATTGATTCAGCATACAAAGCTGTAGAGTTCTCATGTGAAAATGAACAAAGGGGATCGCGTCCGATGCTGCAGTCATGAGACCTAAAACTTCCATGCACATAGCCACTAAAGGGAATGACGGAGACTGAAGGTGCCGGCAGGCTGCAACCAATTTTAAACGTCTCTTGTCTGTTAGAGAGTCATGGACACTGAATCTATCTGGAAGCCTAAAAAGGTGACCCTTGTCTGAGGAATCAAGAAACTTTTTGGTAAATTGATCCTCCAACCATGTTTCCGAAGAAACAACACTAGTTGATTTGTGTGAGATTCTGCAGAACGTAAAGACTGAGCTAGTACCAAGATATTGTCCAAATAAGGAAACACTGCAATACCCTGTTCTCTGATTACAGAGAGTAGGGCACCTATAACCTTTGAAAAGATTATTGGAGCTGTTGCTAGGCCAAATGGAAGAGCAACAAATTGGTAATGCTTGTCTAGAAAAGAGAATCTCAGGAACTGATAATGTTCTGGATGAATCGGAATATGAAGGTATGCATCCTGCAAGTCTATTGTGGACATATAATGTCCTTGCTGAACAAAAGGCAGAATAGTCCTTATAGTCACCATCTTGAAATTTGTTACTCCTACATAACGATTCAAAATTTTCAGATCCAGAACTGGTCTGAATAAATTTTCCTTTTTTGGGACAATGAATAGATTTGATTAAAACCCCAAACCTTGTTCCGGAAAAGGAACTGGCATGATTACCCCTGAAGACTCCAGGTCTGAAACACACTTCAGGAAAGCCTGAGCTTTTGCTGGGATACGTGAGAGAAAAAATCTTCTCACAGGAGGTCTTACTCTGAATCCTATTTGATACCCTTGAGAGACAATGCTCTGAATTCATTGATTTTGGACAGAATTTATCCAAATATCCTTGAAAAACCTTAATCTGCCCCCTACCAGCTGAGCTGGAATGAGGGCCGCACCTTCATGCAGACTTAGGGGCTGACTTTGGTTTCTTAAATGGCTTGGATTTATTCCAATTTGAGGAAGGCTTCCAATTGGAAACAGATTCCTTGGGGGAAGGATTGAGTTTTTGTTCCTTATTTTGACGAAAGGAACGAAAACCGTTAGAAGCCTTAGATTTACCCTTAGGTTTTTTTTATCCTGAGGCAGAAAAACTCCCTTTCCCTAGTGACAGTTGAAATAATAGTATCCAACTGAGAACCAAATAAATTATTACCTTGGAAAGAAAGAGATAGTAATCTAGATTTAGATGTCATATTAGCATTCCAAGATTTAAGCCACAAAGCTCTTCTAGCTAATATAGCTAAAGACATGGATCTAACATCAATTTTGATAATATAAAAAATGGCATCACAAATAAAATGATTAGCATATTGCAGTAAGCGAATAATGCTAGATATGTCAGAATCCAATTCTTGTTGCGCTAAATTCTCCAACCAGAAAGTTGATGCAGCCGCAACATCAGCCAAAGAAATTGCAGGTCTGAGAAGATGACCTGAATATAAATTGGCCTTCCTTAGATAAGATACCAGCTTCCTATCTAAAGGATCCTTAAAGGAAGTACTATCTTCCATAGGAATAGTGGTACGTTTAGCAAGAGTAGAAATAGCCCCATTAACTTTGGGGATTTTTCCCAAAACTCTATAGAATTTGCTGGTAAAGGATACAATTTTTTAAACCTTGAAGAAGGAATAAAGGAAGTACCTGGCTTATTCCATTCCCTACAAATCATATCAGAAATAGCCTCAGGAATGGGAAAACACCTGGAGAAACCCCAGGAGGTTTAAAAACAGCATTTAAACGTTTATTAGACTGAACGTCAATAGGACTGGTTACCTCAATATCCAAAGTAATTAACACTTCTTTTAATAAAGAACGCATATACTCTATTTTAAATAAATAAGTAGATTTGTCAGTGTCAATGTCTGAGGACGGATCTTCTGAATCAGATAGATCCTCATCAGAGGAGGATAAATTATTATGTTGTTGGTCATTTGAAATTTCATCAACTGAATGAGAAGTTTTAAAAGACCTTTTACATTTATTAGAAGGTGGAAATTCAGACAAAGCCTTCTGGAGAGAATCAGAAACAAATTCTTTAAAATTCATAGGTATATCATGTACATTAGAAGTTGAAGGAACTGCAACTGGCAATGTACTATTACTGATGGACACACTATCTGCATGTAACAGTTTATCATGACAATTATTACAAATGACATTCAGCGAAATAATTTCCACAATCTTACAACAAATGCACTTAGCTTTGGTAGACCCGATGTCAGGCAGCAATGTTCCAGCAGAAACCTCTGAGGCAGGATCAGATTGAGACATCTTGCAAAATGGAAAAGAAAAAACAAAATATAAAGCAAAATCAATTTCCTTATATGACAGTTTCAGGAATGGGAAAAAATGCAAAAAGCATAGCCCTTTGATAGAGAAAAAGGCAAGAGGCAAACATCAATGGGGTATGAAAATAATGAAAAAGTTTGGCGCCAAGTATGATGCTGTAAGGATTCCAGTCCTGCTTTTAACTTTTGCCTCAACTCACCTTCCTCACCTCTACTTAAGGCATTACCCCGCCCCAAACAAGTGCTTAGTTGTTGAGTATTGTTTACTAAAACCAGTGCTCTGTTTCTTATAAGCTACATTCTTATCAAGAGAAGATTTACTTCTACTACTTTAACATTTGGATTACAAATACCAGCTGCAGTTTGGTCTCATAAAGGGACTAATAACAACTAGTCTCATTCATCCTGAAGTTTACTATTCCAAGAAGTATTAATTTATTTCAACTCTACATCTCTACAGGAATTGCTACTTAATTTCCAACAGGAGGATTCCACCTACTACCGCTACGGTATTTGTATCAAATCTAATTTACCTTGGATGCCTAAAGTAACGGTTAATTTCAAATATCATGTTTTCTCTTTAACTTTTCTAAATTGACTTTGTCTCTCAGTTATTACTGTCATTTGCAACGTATGTTTCTCCAACATAGGTGTGTCCGGTCCACGGCGTCATCCTTACTTGTGGGATATTCTCCTCCCCAACAGGAAATGGCAAAGAGCCCAGCAAAGCTGGTCACATGATCCCTCCTAGGCTCCGCCTACCCCGTCATTCTCTTTGCCGTTGTACAGGCAACATCTCCACGGAGATGGCTTAGAGTTTTTTAGTGTTTAACTGTAGTTTTTATTATTCAATCAAGAGTTTGTTATTTTAAAATAGTGCTGGTATGTACTATTTACTCTGAAACAGAAAAGAGATGAAGATTTCTGTTTGTAAGAGGAAAATGATTTTAGCAACCGTTACTAAAATCCATGGCTGTTCCACACAGGACTGTTGAGAGGAATTAACTTCAGTTGGGGGAACAGTGAGCAGTCTTTTGCTGCTTGAGGTATGACACATTCTAACAAGACGATGTAATGCTGGAAGCTGTCATTTTCCCTATGGGATCCGGTAAGCCATTTTTATTCAGCAGTAAATAAGGGCTTCACAAGGGCTTATTAAGACTGTAGACATTTTCTGGGCTAAATCGATTCATATATACACATATTTAGCCTTGAGGAATCATTTAATCTGGGTATTTTTGTAAAATAATATCGGCAGGCACTGTTTTAGACACCTTATTCTCTAGGGGCTTTCCCTAATCTTAGGCAGAGCCTCATTTTCGCGCCGGTATTGCGCACTTGTTTTTGAGAAGCATGACATGCAGTCGCATGTGTGAGGAGCTCTGATACATAGAAAAGACTTTCTGAAGGCGTCATTTGGTATCGTATTCCCCTTTGGGCTTGGTTGGGTCTCAGCAAAGCAGATACCAGGGACTGTAAAGGGGTTAAAGATAAAAACGGCTCCGGTTCCGTTATTTTAAGGGTTAAAGCTTCAAAATTTGGTGTGCAATACTTTTAAGGCTTTAAGACACTGTGGTGAAATTTTGGTGAATTTTGAACAATTCCTTCATACTTTTTCGCAATTGCAGTAATAAAGTGTGTTCAGTTTAAAATTTAAAGTGACAGTAACGGTTTTATTTTAAAACGTTTTTTGTACTTTGTTATCAAGTTTATGCCTGTTTAACATGTCTGAACTACCAGATAGACTGTGTTCTGAATGTGGGGAAGCCAAGGTTCCTTCTCATTTAAATAGATGTGATTTATGTGACACTGAAAATGATGCCCAAGATGATTCCTCAAGTGAGGGGAGTAAGCATGGTACTGCATCATTCCCTCCTTCGTCTACACCAGTCTTGCCCACTCAGGAGGCCCCTAGTACATCTAGCGCGCCAATACTCCTTACTATGCAACAATTAACGGCTGTAATGGATAATTCTATCAAAAACATTTTAGCCAAAATGCCCACTTATCAGCGTAAGCGCGACTGCTCTGTTTTAGATACTGAAGAGCATGAGGACGCTGATGATAATGGTTCTGAAATGCCCCTACACCAGTCTGAGGGGGCCAGGGAGGTTTTGTCTGAGGGAGAAATTTCAGATTCAGGGAAAATTTCTCAACAAGCTGAACCCGATGTGATTACATTTAAATTTAAGTTGGAACATCTCCGCGCTCTGCTTAAGGAGGTATTATCCACTCTGGATGATTGTGAGAATTTGATCATCCCAGAGAAACTATGTAAAATGGACAAGTTCCTAGAGGTCCCGGGGCTCCCAGAAGCTTTTCCTATACCCAAGCGGGTGGCGGACATTGTAAATAAAGAATGGGAAAGGCCCGGTATACCTTTCGTCCCTCCCCCCATATTTAAAAAATTGTTTCCTATGGTCGACCCCAGAAAGGACTTATGACAGACAGTCCCCAAGGTCGAGGGAGCGGTTTCTACTTTAAACAAACGCACCACTATACCCATAGAAGATAGTTGTGCTTTCAAAGATCCTATGGATAAAAAATTAGAAGGTTTGCTTAAAAAGATGTTTGTTCAGCAAGGTTACCTTCTACAACCAATTTCATGCATTGTCCCTGTCACTACAGCCGCGTGTTTCTGGTTCGATGAGATTGGCTAATTCTTTCACCCTAGACGCCACTTTGCAATTGGCTAGGTTAGCGGCGAAAAATTCTGGGTTTGCTATTGTGGCGCGCAGAGCGCTTTGGTTGAAATCTTGGTCAGCGGATGCGTCTTCCAAGAACAAACTACTTAACATTCCTTTCAAGGGGAAAACGCTGTTTGGCCCTGACTTGAAAGAGATTATCTCTGATATCACTGGGGGTAAGGGCCACGCCCTTCCTCAGGATAGGTCTTTCAAGGCCAAAAATAAACCTAATTTTCGTCCCTTTCGTAGAAACGGACCAGCCCCAAGTGCTACGTCCTCTAAGCAAGAGGGTAATACTTCTCAAGCCAAGCCAGCCTGGAGACCAATGCAAGGCTGGAACAAGGGAAAGCAGGCCAAGAAACCTGCCACTGCTACCAAGACAGCATGAAATGTTGGCCCCCGATCCGGGACCGGATCTGGTGGGGGGCAGACTCTCTCTCTTCGCTCAGGCTTGGGCAAGAGATGTTCTGGATCCTTGGGCACTAGAAATAGTCTCCCAAGGTTATCTTCTGGAATTCAAGGGGCTTCCCCCAAGGGGGAGGTTCCACAGGTCTCAATTGTCTTCAGACCACATAAAGAGACAGGCATTCTTACATTGTGTAGAAGACCTGTTAAAAATGGGAGTGATTCATCCTGTTCCATTAGGAGAACAAGGGATGGGGTTCTACTCCAATCTGTTCATAGTTCCCAAAAAAGAGGGAACGTTCAGACCAATCTTAGATCTCAAGATCTTAAACAAGTTTCTCAAGGTTCCATCGTTCAAAATGGAAACCATTCGAACAATTCTTCCTTCCATCCAGGAAGGTCAATTCATGACCACGGTGGATTTAAAGGATGCGTATCTACATATTCCTATCCACAAGGAACATCATCGGTTCCTAAGGTTCGCATTCCTGGACAAGCATTACCAGTTCGTGGCGCTTCCTTTCGGATTAGCCACTGCTCCAAGGATTTTCACAAAGGTACTAGGGTCCCTTCTAGCGGACCAAGGGGCATTGCAGTAGTTCCTTACTTGGACGACATTCTGATTCAAGCGTCGTCCCTTCCTCAAGCAAAGGCTCACACGGACATAGTCCTGGCCTTTCTCAGATCTCACGGATGGAAAGTGAACGTGGAAAAGAGTTCTCTATCTCCGTCGACAAGGGTTCCCTTCTTGGGAACAATAATAGACTCCTTAGAAATGAGGATTTTTCTGACAGAGGCCAGAAAAACAAAACTTCTAAACTCTTGTCAAACACTTCATTCCGTTCCTCTTCCTTCCATAGCGCAGTGTATGGAAGTAATAGGTTTGATGGTAGCGGCAATGGACATAGTTCCTTTTGCGCGCATTCATCTAAGACCATTACAACTGTGCATGCTCAGTCAGTGGAATGGGGACTATACAGACTTGTCTCCGAAGATACAAGTAAATCAGAGGACCAGAGACTCACTCCGTTGGTGGCTGTCCCTGGACAACCTGTCACAAGGGATGACCTTCCGCAGACCAGAGTGGGTCATTGTCACGACCGATGCCAGTCTGATGGGCTGGGGCGCAGTCTGGGGACTCCTGAAAGCTCAGGGTCTTTGGTCTCGGGAAGAATCTCTTCTACCGATAAATATTCTGGAACTGAGAGCGATATTCAATGCTCTCAAGGCTTGGCCTCAGCTAGCAAAGGCCAAGTTCATACGGTTTCAATCAGACAACATGACGACTGTTGCGTACATCAACCATCAGGGGGGAACAAGGAGTTCCCTGGCGATGGAAGAAGTGACCAAAATCATTCAATGGGCGGAGACTCACTCCTGCCACCTGTCTGCAATCCACATCCCAGGAGTGGAAAATTGGGAAGCGGATTTTCTGAGTCGTCAGACATTACATCCGGGGGAGTGGGAACTCCATCCGGAAATCTTTGCCCAAATTACTCAACTGTGGGGCATTCCAGACATGGATCTGATGGCCTCTCGTCAGAACTTCAAGGTTCCTTGCTACGGGTCCAGATCCAGGGATCCCAAGGCGACTCTAGTAGATGCACTAGTAGCACCTTGGACCTTCAAACTAGCTTATGTATTCCCGCCGTTTCCTCTCATCCCCAGGCTGGTAGCCAGGATCAATCAGGAGAGGGCGTCGGTGATCTTGATAGCTCCTGCGTGGCCACGCAGGACTTGGTATGCAGATCTGGTGAATATGTCATCGGCTCCACCATGGAAGCTACCTTTGAGACGAGACCTTCTTGTTCAAGGTCCGTTCGAACATCCGAATCTGGTCTCACTCCAGCTGACTGCTTGGAGATTGAACGCTTGATCTTATCAAAACGAGGGTTCTCAGATTCTGTTATTGATACTCTTGTTCAGGCCAGAAAGCCTGTAACTAGAAAAATTTACCACAAAATATGGAAAAAATATATCTGTTGGTGTGAATCTAAAGGATTCCCTTGGGACAAGGTAAAGATTCCTAAGATTCTATCCTTTCTTCAAGAAGGATTGGAGAAAGGATTATCTGCAAGTTCCTTGAAGGGACAGATTTCTGCCTTGTCTGTGTTACTTCACAAAAAGCTGGCAGCTGTGCCAGATGTTCAAGCCTTTGTTCAGGCTCTGGTTAGAATCAAGCCTGTTTACAAACCTTTGACTCCTCCTTGGAGTCTCAACTTAGTTCTTTCAGTTCTTCAGGGGGTTCCGTTTGAACCCTTACATTCCGTTGATATTAAGTTATTATCTTGGAAAGTTTTGTTTTTGGTTGCAATTTCTTCTGCTAGAAGAGTTTCTGAATTATCTGCTCTGCAGTGTTCTCCTCCTTATCTGGTGTTCCATGCAGATAAGGTGGTTTTACGTACTAAACCTGGTTTTCTTCCAAAAGTTGTTTCTAACAAAAACATTAACCAGGAGATAGTCGTGCCTTCTTTGTGTCCGAAACCAGTTTCGAAGAAGGAACGTTTGTTGCACAATTTGGATGTTGTTCGCGCTCTAAAATTCTATTTAGATGCTACAAAGGATTTTAGACAAGCATCTTCCTTGTTTGTTGTTTATTCTGGTAAACGGAGAGGTCAAAAAGCAACTTCTACCTCTCTCTCTTTTTGGATTAAAAGCATCATCAGATTGGCTTATGTGACTGCCGGACGGCAGCCTCCTGAAAGAATCACAGCTCATTCCACTAGGGCTGTGGCTTCCACATGGGCCTTCAAGAACGAGGCTTCTGTTGATCAGATATGTAGGGCAGCGACTTGGTCTTCACTGCACACTTTTACCAAATTTTACAAGTTTGATACTTTTGCTTCTTCTGAGGCTATTTTTGGGAGAAAGGTTTTGCAAGCCGTGGTGCCTTCCATTTAGGTGACCTGATTTGCTCGATCCCTTCATCCGTGTCCTAAAGCTTTGGTATTGGTTCCCACAAGTAAGGATGACGCCGTGGACCGGACACACCTATGTTGGAGAAAACAGAATTTATGTTTACCTGATAAATTACTTTCTCCAACGGTGTGTCCGGTCCACGGCCCGCCCTGGTTTTTTTAATCAGGTCTGATAATTTATTTTCTTTAACTACAGTCACCACGGTATCATATGGTTTCTCCTATGCAAATATTCCTCCTTAACGTCGGTCGAATGACTGGGGTAGGCGGAGCCTAGGAGGGATCATGTGACCAGCTTTGCTGGGCTCTTTGCCATTTCCTGTTGGGGAGGAGAATATCCCACAAGTAAGGATGACGCCGTGGACCGGACACACCGTTGGAGAAAGTAATTTATCAGGTAAACATAAATTCTGTTTTTATGTTAATGATATAAACTTTCTTTGATTCATTCTCATACCGGACAGTAACGGACTTTATGTGACGTCACACAGCTTCACTCATCTCAGCGTGCCATACAGCTCCTTACAACTCAGCGTGTCTCACAGCTCCTATTACACTCACTGGTCTTTGTTCACATATCCACGCTGCAAGCATTATTCAGTGTGCTGTGTCTCGCAGCAGGTCACGCCCCTGTCAGCACCTGCAGTCTGTGTGTCTCATATCTCTCACGCTTCAGTGCTTATTATAATGAACACTATCTCTCTCATTTGGGCTTGAGCTATACCAATGTCAAAAGTTGTTATTAATACTAATACTTATTTTCAGACTCTTAATACTTATATGGTATAACAATAATATATAACCATATAAAGACTTACTGCCTTCCTTTATAAAAATCACTCTGAGTAAAACAGTCTATGCTGATATAACAGCCTGTACTTCATTTGTGAAACAAATATAATTTATTTAGACTCTGCAGTTGTGATTCAAATAACCAAGGAACCTGATATAACAACTAAGCCATAAATAATGGATCCAGCAGAGCTTCCTCAAATTGTTTATAATTTAACACAAAGAGTTGACCAACTTAGTCAAGCCTTTAGAGAGTTACAATTAGAAAATGAATTATACTATGATTCTAACCTACAGTATACTGCTGAGAAAAAGACGAGGAACCTAAAACAAGGTATCAAACCTGTTGAATGTTACATAACAGGATTCAAGCAATATTCTATTGACTCTCAATGGAACGCCATTGCTTTAAAAAACCAGTTCAGGCTTGGACTCTCTGACGCAGTAAAAGATGAATTAGCCCGAACTGAGTTGCCTGAAACATTGGAAGGCCTTATGAAGCTCAGCAGGCAAATTGATAGGAGATTACGTGAAAGAAGATTTGAACGTCAATACCCTGAAATTGTTTACAAGAAGGATAAGGTTCTAAACCATCCCACTTCTAACAGTTCTCATACTGGTTCAACTGGTGCTGACGCAATGGATATAAGTTTTATTAGAGGACCTCTAACTCCTGAAGAACGCATCAGAAGGAAGACTAGAGGCCTCTGCATGTATTGCGCATCCTCATCTCATACTTTAAAGGATTGCCCCTCTTTGCCACAGAACAAGAAGAGTAAGTACCATACCAATCTTTCTCTCCAGTTAAAGCATAACAACCCTCTTCATTGTTCTTTACTTCTTTCTCTACAGTGGGCAAATAAGCAAGTGACCATTCCAGCCATCTTGGATACAGGAGCACAAGGAAACTACATTGACAGTTCTCTGGTTTCAAAAAATAAAATACCATTGATAAAAAAGTTGTCTCCTATTTTCCTTCGTGTGGTTGATGGCTCTGAGATATCATCAGGGCCCATTACACATCACACCGTCCCGCTCTCTGTCACCACATTAAAAACACATCATGAACATCTCACCTTTGATGTAATCACTTCTCCATTATTCCCAATAGTACTTGGGCTAGCTTGGTTACAGCTACACGAACCTGATATTAATTGGAAATCCTTAAATTTTCAATTAAATTCTGATTTCTGCCAACAGACTTGTCATAGAACCTTTTTTCACAGTTTATCCTCCACTTCAGAAACTCTGATACCAGAAATGTACAAGCAGTTCTCTGAAGTCTTCAGTAAGAAGGAAGCAGACACCCTTCCCCCACACAGAATCTATGACTGCCCTATTGAATTGAAACCTGGAACCACACCACCTATCGGACATTTATACCCACTTTGTCAACCAGAACTAGATCATCTAAAGACTTACCTAGATGAAAATCTAAAGAAAGGGTTTATCCGTCCTTCGGTTTCTCCTGCTGGTGCAGGAATGTTTTTTGTGCGGAACAAAGACCAATCTCTTCGGCCTATCATTGACTTCAGACAATTGAACAAAATAACCATAAAAAAACGATACCCTCTCCCCCTCATTCCTGAACTCATAGAAAGACTCAGGCATGCTCAGATTTTTACTAAATTAGATTTGAGAGGGGCGTACAATTTAGTGCGTATCCGAGAGGGGGATGAGTGGCTTACCACTTTTAGAACTAGGTATGGGTTGTTTGAATATCTAGTTATGCCCTTTGGCTTAACCAACGCACCCGCAACTTTCCAGTTCTTTATTAATGACATTTTCCATGATCTCCTTGACACATGTGTTGTTGTCTACCTAGATGACATTCTAATCTATTCCACAAATCTAGAAGAACATATCAAATATATTAGTTGGGTTTTAGCAAGACTCCAAGTCCATCGGCTCTACGCCAAATTGGAAAAATGTATTTTTCACACCAACAAAATAGAGTTCCTGGGTTACTCCATCAGCCCAAATGGGATTCAAATGCAAGATAACAAAGTAGAAGCAGTAAAATCCTGGCCCACACCGTCAACACGGAAAGAACTACAAAAGTTTCTTGGCTTCAGTAACTATTACAGAAAGTTCATTCGCAATTTCTCAAAAATTGCGAAACCTCTGACTAAATTAACTAGTGCTAATTGCTCTTTCCAGTGGACCAAAGAACAGGATGATGCGTTCAGCTTCCTGAAGAATTCCTTTTCATCTGCTCCCATTCTGAAATATCCTGATCCAAGCCTTCAATATACCCTAGAGGTGGATTCTTCAGATTATGCTCTTGGCGCTGTCCTCTCCCAAAGACAGTCTCCTAAAGAACCACTACACCCAGTTGGGTTCTATTCAAAAATTATGACTTCAGCAGAGATCAACTATTCCATTGGGGACAAGGAACTTCTAGCCATTAAAAGAGCCTTTGAATTCTGGAGACATCTTCTTGAAGGTACCTCACTACCTATAGTGATTTACACTGATCACCGGAATTTGGAATATCTACAAAATAGCAAAACTTTATCTGGATGTCAAGTGAGATGGAGTCTCTACTTTAGTCGTTTCAATTTTCAAATCATGTACAGGCCGGGATCAAAAGATGGGAAGGCAGATGCACTCTCTCGACGAGATTCAAGACCTGTACAAGAAGACTCTCCTACTAGCATTCTTCCCCCTACTCGTTTCCTTGCTATCCTATCTCAACAGGATAAGGAATACCAATCTGATCTATCTTCAGAAGACCAAACCCTACTAGATAGCCTAAGCCTCCAGAATGGTTTTTACTTTCATGGTTCTAAACTATATATTCCAGAACGTTTCAGACAGAAAATAATCAAAGATCATCATGACCCTCCACTAATTGGTCATCCAGGTATCAAACGTTCTCATGAGCTCATCGCCAGAAGTTACTGGTGGCCATCGATGAAAACCAGTATAAAGGAATATATACAACATTGTACAACCTGTACAGTATCAAAACCAGAAAGGAGACCTCCCTATGGCTATCTGATTCCTCTGGAAGTACCAGAATCTCCTTGGTCTCATTTGGGAATGGATTTTATAGTTGATTTACCACCTAGTTCCGGACAAACTACCATTTTAGTTGTTACAGATCATTTGACTAAAATGGCACATTTTATTCCTTATCACAAGTTACCCACTTCCATTGAAACAGCATACTTATTTCTCCAACATTGGTGTGTCCGGTCCACGGCGTCATCCTTACTTGTGGGAATATCTCTTCCCCAACAGGAAATGGCAAAGAGTCCCAGCAAAGCTGGCCATATAGTCCCTCCTAGGCTCCGCCCACCCCAGTCATTCTCTTTGCCGTTGCACAGGCAACATCTCCACGGAGATGGTTAAGAGTTTTTTGGTGTTTAAATGTAGTTTTTTATTCTTCTATCAAGTGTTTGTTATTTTAAAATAGTGCTGGTATGTACTATTTACTCTGAAACAGAAAAGGATGAAGATTTCTGTTAGTGAGAGGAAGATGATTTTAGCAGACAGTAACTAAAATCGATTGCTGTTTCCACATAGGACTGTTGAGATGAAGTAACTTCAGTTGGGGGAAACAGTTAGCAGACTTTTCTGCTTAAGGTATGACTAGCCATATTTCTAACAAGACCATGTAATGCTGGAAGGCTGTCATTTCCCCTCATGGGGACCGGTAAGCCATTTTCTTAGTCAAGCAAACAGAATAAAGGGCTTAATATGGGCTATAAAACTGGTAGACACTTTTATGGGCTAAATCGATTGCTTTATTTGGGCATTTTATACATGTTTATACTGATAATTCACATTTATAAACTTGGGGAACGTTTTTTAACGGCAGGCACTATGTTAGACACCTTTTACAGTCAGAAGGGCCTTCCCAGTTGTAGGCTGAGCCTCATTTTCGCGCCATTACTGCGCAGTTGTTTTTTGAGAGCAAAACATGCAGATGCATGTGTGAGGATCTGAAAGTAGCTGGAAAAGTTTCTAGAAGGCGTCACTTGGTATCGTATTTCCCTCTGGGCTTGGTTAGGTCACAGCAAAGGCTATAGCTGGGACTGTATAAGGGGTTAAATTTGTAAACGGCTCCGGTTCCGTTATTTTAAGGGTTAAAGCTCTGAAAGTTGGTGTGCAATACTCTTAATGCTTTAAGACACTGTGGTGAAATTTTGGTAATTTTTGAACAATTCCTTCATACTTTTTCACATATTCAGTAATAAAGCGTTTTCTGTTTAAAATTTAAAGAGACAGTAACGGTTTTGTTTTAAAATGTTTTTTGTGCTTTATTGACAAGTTTAAGCCTGTTTAACATGTCTGTGCCTTCGGATAAGCTATGTTCTATATGTATGAAAGCCAATGTGTCTCC
>NC_069499.1:981881359-981955632 GCF_027579735.1 Bombina bombina | reverse complement strand
GGTCTTCGCTTCATACTTTTTCTAAATTCTACAAATTTGATACTTTTGCTTCCTCGGAGGCTATTTTTGGGAGAAAGGTCTTGCAGGCAGTGGTGCCTTCCTTTTAAGTTCCTGCCTTGTCCCTCCCTTCATCCGTGTCCTAAAGCTTTGGTATTGGTATCCCACAAGTAATGGATGAACCCGTGGACTGGATACACCTTACAAGAGAAAACAAAATTTATGCTTACCTGATAAATTTCTTTCTCTTTTGGTGTATCCAGTCCACGGCCCGCCCTGTCACTTTAAGGCAGGATTTTTTTTTTTATTTTTTTTTATATTTATATTTTTATTGAGGCGAAGAAAACAGGTACAACATATGGAAAATGAAGGGCAATATCTCACAAGGAATAATACATATATACAGTCACAGACAACAGCTTAACAATTAGTAAGGGCTTCGCTAGGACAGAACATTACCCCTCATCAATGCCTCTCATTTTAACATGTAAACTCTCTAGTGTCATCGATGATACGAAGATCCCACTGAGGGATCTGAAAACCAGAACACATCTGAAGACATAGAAACTTAAATTAACATTGAAGGAGATCATGAGAATAAGCATGACACTCTGGAAATACATAAGAGAAAAAAAAAAGAACACTGCATCAAAACAAGTCTGTAGAGAATGCTTCATAGAGTAGTCCGAGTGCTAATATGGAAAACTGTAGCTAACATACAATCTACATCATTACAAGAAGAGATAGAAAAAACATAAAAGGTTACCAGTGCTGAGGGTTTTTTTTTTTTCCCAATGGTATATAGGGCAACCCGGCTTGTAAGAGTCAGGAGTCCCCTGAGGGCGGGGGAATGAACATATAAGCCCAGGGGCAATCATTGATCCAACTGCCAGTTATTCTTTAAAGGTTAAAAAACTTGGTAAGCTTGGCTAGGTCTTGTTGGCGAGGGAGCTACCAGGTCTTCTACAGGCTGCAAGTGTATAGTAG
Source organism: Bombina bombina (assembly GCF_027579735.1). Taxonomy (NCBI): domain Eukaryota; kingdom Metazoa; phylum Chordata; class Amphibia; order Anura; family Bombinatoridae; genus Bombina; species Bombina bombina. The sequence goes on along the minus strand of NC_069499.1, from coordinate 981,954,648 downwards.
GGTCGAGTCAACCAGTATTCATTATTTATTTTCCCATTAAGACCACCTTACCATCCACACTAGTCAGGGCTTCCCCCAGGGGGTGACTCTCTAAAGTGCATGAGAGACATATGTAGTTGCCGTACCTAAATCTCTTTGGACCTCAGGCATCCCAACATCAGCACTAGAGTTACAGTAGAAATGTATATAGGTTAAGAATAATCCCAAGTTTATTAGGGGAGACAAACTGCAGGCAGTTAGACAAGCAAGAGATGTCGTAATAAAACTATCGTTAATAGGATCCGGAGAGCCATTTTTTCACTTCTATTGGAACAAGCTTTGGCAAAGGCTCTACGGACAGGGCAGAGACTACTCAACTCTGCCAAAAGGAAATATTTAGGATAAATTAATTATCCCTTACCCCACATACGTGGGGGGGAGGGAGTGACTACAATCATATAATTTCTGGTTTACATACTGAGCAACTAAACATTAATGAAAGGATAATAAAGAGGCTTCTGATACAACCAGTTCTCACGTGCTCGCATGGTAAATGGTATTCTATACGTACTAAATATTTATTCTTATATCAGAAATAAATACAAGGGAAAAATAAGTGGCAATTAGTTTGGTATCTGATATAGGGCTCTATAGTGTGGGTAAAATCCTCTAAGTTCACTACTAGGGACATAGGGCTAAAACAGTAGCAGTGCATGACAGGCTAGCATTAACATTCATATAAGATGGGAAGCAATGAGCGATATCAAATCTCTGAATTGCACATATCAATTAGAAGTCCATTGTCCCACAGACAAACAGCATGAGAACAGTGTATATAATGCAATGGCGCTATTTAGCAATCAGCCATAACACCAGTCACCTAGCAGTAGGGCTACATCATTACTGGAAGCTGTAGCCTCATAAGTTTATCCGTCAGCAGCCCCTTTCAAGACCCCTTAGTTCAGAACGAGTGCCTAAGCTATTCTCAGCATATTTACAATGATTATAACTAAAATGCACATCTTATAACAATCGCACAATAAACATGAAGGGAACAGAGAAGAAAAAAAATATACCCCACACTGTGCCAGAAGATAGATGGAGTATACATGCTTACTTAACGTCTATGTTGTGAGCTTAACCAAATAAGAGTGTATATGTTTGTGCACACAGGGGCAAAAAAAGGAAAAAGGAGTACCATGTCCAGAATTAGTAAGCAGAGTACAAATGCTCACTGATCTTCCATAGTGTGAGTCCATCCATATAAGAGTGTTTACTTTTATGCACACAGGAATAAGGAAAAGATACAGCATCAGTCTTGCTAAGTTACCGGGTAGGAGAGCAGAGAGGATTCACAAGATGTTAGACGCTCCAGGTGGGCGCAGCTCGCCCAAAGTCTCCTTGTTCCATATATCCCTCTATCCAACCCCTGCTCTAATTGACCGCATCGGTCCAGGAACGGATCGCAACTTGTTAGGTGATGCGTGAGCACTGCACTGTGCTGTAGCGTCTGCTGCCATCTGCAAATGGCCATATTGTATTTGTGGTTGCACAACCTGAGCCGCCAATGTTTCTTCCCCGTGCGATGCGGGGTCTGGCTCGGCAAGCAGGAAGGTGGCTGTTAGTAGGCCCATTATTGTCTCTGACGTACAGGAGCTGGGCGGAGGGTCCCTCCCGGCACAGGTGTCAATCCTATACCGCGTCTCGCTGGTAACATATTTCTGTCCTCCTCCTGTTGTCTCCTCCATGTAAGGCTCACAACCCTCTGTTTCATTGGCCTCGCTGGGAGCGCAGTCTTCACCGCCATACAGGCCACTGTGTTGGAGCCCGGGAATAGCGTCTTCATCTCTAGTTGGCTCAGCCCGGTCCTCCTCTATGCCCATGATCTCCATGAGCCGATCAAATCTGCGATGGATCCGGCACTCAAATTCAGCAAACAGTGTCTGCACCTGCAAAAGGAGGCTCTCCTGGGTCGCCATGTCGGGCAGCAAGACATGCTCCTCTAAGATGGTGCCTCAGTCTGCAGCGGCAGCTCAATAAAGCAGTTTCTTAAAATCTTCTTTTCCTTTTTTTCTCTGCCTCTTGAAAGGTATTGACTTAGGGTATATGAACTCTGTAGCTCATGGGCAAAAACACCCCAAATAATAAGTCTCCAATAAGCTAATAATGGATTTAACCATATTTTTCTCAGGAGCTCCGTCTAGCTGCATCCACTCAGCTCGGCAGTCAACTCCGCCACCTGTTTTTTATTTTTAAACTACAGTCACCACTGCACCCTATAGTTTCTCCTTTTTCTTGATTGTCTTCGGTCGAATGACTGGGGATGGCAGTTAGGGGAGGAGCTATATAGACAGCTCTGCTGTGGGTGTCCTCTTGCAACTTCCTGTTGGGAAGGAGAATATCCCACAAGTAATGGATGAACCCGTGGACTGGATACACCACAAGAGAAAGAAATTTATCAGGTAAGCATAATTTTTTTTTTTTTTTTTTGGGGGGGGTTGTTTTTTTAGATTAGGTTTTTTTTGGGCAAATTGCCCTTTTAAGGGCAGTGAAAAAGAGCTGAGTGCCCTTTTAATGTCAATGCCCATACAAATACCCCTTATGGGGCAATGGGTAGTTTAGGTTTATTAGTGTTAGGTTTTTTTTTTATTTAGGGGGATTCGGTGGGTGAGGGGTTTTAACTGTTAGGGGGGACTTTGTTTATTTTTAATGTAAAAGAGCTGATTTCTTTAGGGCAATGCCCTACAAAAAAAGCCCTTTTAAGGGCTATTGGTAGTTTAGTATTAGATTAGGGGGTGTTTTTATTTTGGGGGGATTTTTTTTTTAAATAGATTTTTATTGAGGTTTAACTTTCACATATAAAAACATCAAGAATGTCTTACAATAAAGCATGGCATAATAATCTTGTAAAAACACAATGTGCATGGAATACAGTAACAGGTATAATTACATTTCAGAAACCTCATTTCTCCAACATTGGTGTGTCCGGTCCACGGCGTCATCCTTACTTGTGGGATATTCTCTTCCCCAACAGGAAATGGCAAAGAGTCCCAGCAAAACTGGCCATATAGTCCCTCCTAGGCTCCGCCCACCCCAGTCATTCTCTTTGCCGTTGCACAGGCAACATCTCCACGGAGATGGTTAAGAGTTTTTTGGTGTTTAAATGTAGTTTTTATTCTTCTATCAAGTGTTTGTTATTTTAAAATAGTGCTGGTATGTACTGTTTACTCTGAAACAGAAAAGGATGAAGATTTCTGTTTGTGAGAGGAAGATGATTTTAGCAGACAGTAACTAAAATCGATTGCTGTTTCCACATAGGACTGTTGAGATGAAGTAACTTCAGTTGGGGGAAACAGTTAGCAGACTTTTCTGCTTAAGGTATGACTAGCCATATTTCTAAAAAGACCATGTAATGCTGGAAGGCTGTCATTTCCCCTCATGGGGACCGGTAAGCCATTTTCTTAGTCAAACAAACAGAATAAAGGGCTTATTATGGGCTAAAAAACTGGTAGACATTTTATGGGCTAAATCGATTGCTTTATTTGGGCATTTTATTCAGATTTAGGCTGACAATTTGCATTTATAAACTTGGGGAACGTTTATTAAACGGCAGGCACTGTGTTAGACACCTTTTCCAGTCAGGGGGCCTTCCTAGTTATAGACTGAGCCTCATTTTCGCGCCATTACTGCGCAGTTGTTTTTTGAGAGCAGGGCATGCAGATGCATGTGTGACGATCTAAAAATTGCTGGAAAAGCTTCTAGAAGGCGTCAATCGGTATCGTATTCCCCTCTGGGCTTGGTTGGGTCTCAGCAAAGACTATAGTTGGGACTGTATATATTTTAAGGGTTAAAGCTCTGAAATTTGGTGTGCAAAACTATTAATGCTTTAAGACACTGTGGTGAAATTTTGGTAATTTTTGAACAATTCCTTCATACTTTTTCACATATTCAGTAATAAAGTGTTTTCTGTTTAAAATTTAAAGAGACAGTAACGGTTTTGTTTTAAAACGTTTTTTGTGCTTTGTTGACAAGTTTAAGCCTGTTTAACATGTCTGTACCTTCAGATAAGCTATGTTCTATATGTATGAAAGCCAATGTGTCTCCCCATTTAAATTTATGTGATAATTGTGCCATAGCGTCCAAACAAAGTAAGGACAGTACTGCCACAGATAATGAAATTGCCCAAGATGATTCCTCAGATGAGGGGAGTAAACATGATACTACATCATCTCCTACTGTGTCTACACCAGTTTTGCCCACGCAGGAGGCCCCTAGTACATCTAGTGCGCCAATGCTTATTACCATGCAACAATTAACGGCTGTAATGGATAACTCCATAGCAAATATTTTATCCAAAATGCCTACTTATCAGAGAAAGCGCGATTGCTCTGTTTTAAACACTGAAGAGCAAGAGGGCGCTGATGATAATTGTTCTGTCATACCCTCACACCAATCTGAAGTGGCCATGAGGGAGGTTTTGTCAGATGGAGAAATCTCAGATTCAGGAAAAATTTCTCATCAAGCTGAACCTGATGTTGTGACATTTAAATTTAAATTAGAACATCTCCGCGCACTGCTTAAGGAGGTGTTATCTACTCTGGATGATTGTGACAACTTGGTCATTCCAGAGAAATTATGCAAGATGGACAAGTCCCTAGAGGTTCCGGTGCACCCCGACGCTTTTCCTATACCCAAGCGGGTGGCGGACATAGTAAATAAGGAGTGGGAAAAGCCCGGCATACCTTTTGTTCCCCCCCCTATATTTAAGAAATTATTTCCTATGGTCGACCCCAGAAAGGACTTATGGCAGACAGTCCCTAAGGTCGAGGGGGCAGTTTCTACTCTAAACAAACGCACTACTATTCCTATCGAAGATAGTTGTGCTTTCAAAGATCCTATGGATAAAAAATTGGAAGGTTTGCTTACAAAGATTTTTGTACAGCAAGGTTACCTTCTACAACCAATTTCCTGCATTGTTCCTGTCACTACAGCAGCGTGGTTCTGGTTCGAGGAACTAGAAAAGTCGCTCAGTAGAGAGACTCCATATGAGGAGGTTATGGACAGAGTTCACGCACTCAAATTGGCTAACTCTTTTATTTTAGATGCCGCTTTGCAATTAGCTAGATTAGCGGCGTTTGCCATCGTGGCGCGCAGAGCGCTTTGGCTAAAGTCTTGGTCAGCGGATGTGTCATCCAAGACAAAATTGCTTAACATCCCTTTCAAAGGTAAAGCTCTATTTGGACCAGAATTGAAATAGATTATTTCAGACATCACTGGGGGAAAGGGCCACGCCCTTCCTCAAGATAGGTCTTTTAAGGCTAAAAATAAGTCTAATTTTCGTCCCTTTCGCAATTTCAGGAACGGACCGACCTCTAATTCTGCATCCTCTAAGCAAGAGGGTAATGCCTCACAACCCAAACCAGCCTGGAAACCGATGCAAGGCTGGAACAAGGGTAAGCAGGCCAAGAAGCCTGCCACTGCTAACAAAACAGCATGAAGGAGTAGCCCCCGATCCGGGACCGGATCTAGTGGGGGGCAGACTCTCTCTCTTTGCTCAGGCTTGGGCAAGAGATGTTCAGGATCCCTGGGCGCTAGAAATAGTTTCTCAAGGTTATCTCCTGGAATTCAAGGAACTACCCCCAAGGGGAAGGTTCCACATGTCTCACTTATCCTCAAACCAAATAAAGAGACAGGCATTCTTACATTGTGTAGAAGACCCGTTAAAGATGGGAGTGATACACCCAGTTCCAATAAAGGAACAAGGAATTGGATTTTATTCCAATCTGTTCGTAGTTCCCAAAAAAGAGGGAACTTTCAGACCAATTTTGGATTTGAAGATCCTAAACAAATTTCTCAGGGTACCATCGTTCAAGATGGAAACCATTCAAACGATTCTACCCACTATCCAGGAAAGTCAATTTATGACTATCGTGGATCTAAAGGATGCGTACCTACATATTCCTATCCACAAAGAACATCATCAGTTCCTAAGGTTCGCTTTTCTGGACAAGCATTACCAGTTTGTGGCCCTCCCATTCGGGTTAGCCACTGCTCCAAGGATTTTCACAAATGTGCTAGGGTCCCTTCTAGCGGTTCTAAGACCGAGGGGCATTGCAGTAGTACCTTACATGGACGACATTCTAATACAAGCGTCGTCCCTGTCAAAAGCAAAGGCTCATACGGACATCGTTCTAGCCTTTCTCAGATCACACGGATGGAAGGTGAACATAGAAAAAAGTTCTCTGTCTCCGTCAACAAGAGTTCCCTTCTTGGGAACAATAATAGATTCCTTAGAAATGAGGATTTTTCTGACAGAGGTCAGAAAATCAAAACTTCTAAGCTCTTGTCAAGTGCTTCATTCTGTTCCTCGTCCTTCCATAGCGCAGTGCATGGAAGTAGTAGGGTTGATGGTTGCAACAATGGACATAGTTCCTTTTGCACGAATTCATCTAAGACCATTACAACTGTGCATGCTCAAACAGTGGAATGGGGATTATACAGACTTGTCTCCGATGATTCAAGTAGATCAAAAGACCAGAGATTCACTCCGTTGGTGGCTGACCCTGGACCATCTGTCCCAGGGAATGAGCTTCCACAGACCAGAGTGGGTCATTGTCACGACCGACGCCAGTCTAGTGGGCTGGGGCGCGGTCTGGGAATCCCTGAAAGCTCAGGGTCTATGGTCTCGGGAAGAGTCTCTTCTCCCGATAAACATTCTGGAACTGAGAGCGATATTCAATGCTCTCAGAGCTTGGCCTCAACTAGCAAAGGCCAGATTCATAAGGTTCCAATCAGACAACATGACGACCGTTGCATATATCAATCATCAGGGGGGAACAAGGAGTTCCCTGGCGATGAAAGAAGTGACCAAAATAATTCAATGGGCGGAGGATCACTCCTGCCACCTGTCTGCGATCCACATCCCAGGAGTGGAAAACTGGGAGGCGGATTTTCTGAGTCGTCAGACATTCCATCCGGGGGAGTGGGAACTCCATCCGGAGATCTTTGCCCAAATAACTCAATTATGGGGCATTCCAGACATGGATCTGATGGCGTCTCGTCAGAACTTCAAGGTTCCTTGCTACGGGTCCAGATCCAGGGATCCCAAGGCGACTCTAGTAGATGCACTAGTAGCACCTTGGACCTTCAACCTAGCTTATGTATTTCCACCGTTTCCTCTCATTCCCAGGCTGGTAGCCAGGATCAATCAGGAGAGGGCCTCGGTGATCTTGATAGCTCCTGCGTGGCTACGCAGGACTTGGTATGCAGACCTGGTGAATATGTCATCGGCTCCACCATGGAAGCTACCTTTGAGACAGGACCTTCTTGTTCAGGGTCCATTCGAACATCCAAATCTGGTTTCCCTCCAGCTGACGGCTTGGAGATTGAACGCTTGATTCTATCGAAGCGTGGGTTTTCAGATTCTGTGATAGATACTCTGGTTCAGGCCAGAAAACCGGTAACTAGAAAAATTTACCATAAAATATGGAAAAAATATATCTGTTGGTGTGAATCCAAAGGATTCCCATGGAATAAGATAAAAATTCCTAAGATTCTCTCCTTTCTACAAGAAGGTTTGGAGAAAGGATTATCTGCAAGTTCTCTAAAGGGACAGATCCCTGCGTTATCTGTCTTACTACACAAGAGACTGGCAGCTGTGCCAGATGTTCAAGCATTTGTTCAGGCTCTGGTTAGGATCAAGCTTGTTTACAGACCTTTGACTCCTCCCTGGAGTCTAAATCTAGTTCTTTCAGTTCTTCAAGGGGTTCCGTTTGAACCTTTACATTCCATAGATATTAAGTTACTATTTTGGAAAGGTTTGTTTTTGGTTGCAATTTCTTCTGCTAGAAGAGTTTCAGAGTTATCTGCTCTGCAGTGTTCTCCGCCCTATCTGGTGTTCCATGCAGATAAGGTGGTTTTGCGTACTAAGCCTGGTTTTCTTCCTAAGGTTGTTTCTAACAAAAATATTAACCAGGAGATAGTTGTACCTTCTTTGTGTCCGAATCCAGTTTCAAAGAAGGAACGTTTGTTACACAATTTGGACGTAGTCCGTGCTCTAAAATTCTATTTAGAGGCTACAAAAGATTTCAGACAAACATCTTCCTTGTTTGTTGTTTATTCTGGTAAAAGGAGAGGTCAAAAAGCGACTTCTACCTCTCTTTCCTTTTGGCTTAAAAGCATCATCCGATTGGCTTATGAGACTGCCGGACGGCAGCCTCCTGAAAGAATCACAGCTCACTCCACTAGGGCTGTGGCTTCCACATGGGCCTTCAAGAACGAGGCTTCTGTTGACCAGATATGTAGGGCAGCGACTTGGTCTTCACTGCACACTTTTGCCAAATTTTACAAATTTGATACTTTTGCTTCTTCGGAGGCTATTTTTGGGAGAAAGGTTTTGCAAGCTGTGGTGCCTTCCGTTTAGGTAACCTGATTTGCTCCCTCCCTTCATCCGTGTCCTAAAGCTTTGGTATTGGTTCCCACAAGTAAGGATGACGCCGTGGACCGGACACACCAATGTTGGAGAAAACAGAATTTATGCTTACCTGATAAATTACTTTCTCCAACGGTGTGTCCGGTCCACGGCCCGCCCTGGTTTTTTAATCAGGTCTGATGAATTATTTTTTCTAACTACAGTCACCACGGTACCATATGGTTTCTCCTATATATATTTCCTCCTGTCCGTCGGTCGAATGACTGGGGTGGGCGGAGCCTAGGAGGGACTATATGGCCAGCTTTGCTGGGACTCTTTGCCATTTCCTGTTGGGGAAGAGAATATCCCACAAGTAAGGATGACGCCGTGGACCGGACACACCGTTGGAGAAAGTAATTTATCAGGTAAGCATAAATTCTGTTTTTTACTTTATATTAACAAGAATATCACTTTATATAATAAGTCTAAATGACAGTTTCCCCCTTTTTGAAACAAAGCAGTCACTCTTGGACTGCGTCTGCATACCATTAGACAAAGCTAAGATGGGGTGTGAGGGATAAGAGATGGAAAAAAGGGACCACTTGTGGGCCCATGAGCAGATATTAAAGGGACACTGAAGGCAAAAAAAAAGATGTACAAAAGCAAAGAAGCTATGAAAATAAAGACCTTTACTATTTCTTATCCATTTCAAATACTTACCGTTCTGCAGCAATGTGTCCCCGAATTTTTAACCCTTTCCAAACCCACTTTGTTGGTAGCTTTTTCATTCGTCCAATTAAGGCTGACAACAAAAGTTGGAACATGGCAACAGTTTTTAGAGATGCGCAGACTCCTTTCAAAATGCGCATGCGTGATAGAAGATAGAAATTAGTGTGGGTAATGTCGGCATCAGTGGGGCAATCTGCGCATGCGCAAATGAACCAATCCGATTGCGCAGGATGATGAAACCGCAAGCTAATTATATTCATAAACTCGCCCCTACGGCCCATATTTGAGGGCTGGATGAAGTGATGTCATGCCTAAAATATAAAATTATATTTTATTACGATTATTAGCATCGTTGGATTATAAAAGAAGGTAAATTAGATTGGATTTATGTATGGGAAATAAAATCTGTGGTCTGTTTGGAAGCATAAAAACAAAAGTTAGTAATCCTTTCACAAATATGCTGATACGGGAACCATCATTTCTAATACCATAAAAAAACGTAATAGAATAGGAAGGACACCAGGTTGCCTATTATAGCGTATAAATATAAAGTTAATTATGAGCTATGAAGCCTCCTCTTTAAGCGTTATTGGCGATGGAGCTAATTACAAATAAGCTATGGGAGAAATAATACCATACTAGATAGGCATCTACTGGCGAATGATGTTGGTATAGGTTATGAATAGTTTAGGGTGAGCTATCTTGGCCGCTGACAGCACACTACCTAGATAAGATGGGATAATACCAACTAACTTTTAATTTTAGATACACAATACATATATACCTAAAGAGGAAGCTTCGCTCCCATACATTTTCTCGCAACCTAGCAGGCATTAATTATAATACAGTGTAGAAGAGGATTACACTCACAGTAGTAAATATCAGTACTCCAGTGCTACTACAAGTCGTGTAGTAACCCATCCAGAATGGATCTTATGGTGAAATGTTCCCTTATTTAAAGGGACACTCAGGTCAAATTAAATTTTCATGATTCAGTTACAGCATGTAATTTTAAACAACTTTCCAATTTACTTCCATTAAGAAAAATGTGCACAGTCTTTTATATTTACACTTTTTGAGTCACCAGCTCCTACTGAGCATGTGCAAAAATTCACAGACTATACGTATATGCATTTGTGATTGGCTAATTGCTATCACATGGTACAGGGGGAGTGGAAATATACATAACTTTGAAATTTGTTAGAAAAAAAATCTACAACTCATTTGAAATTCAGAGTATAGGCTATTGTATTGTCTTGTTATCTTGCATCTGTTGATTATGCAAATCTACTGTGTTTACTGGTCCTTTAACTGTCACCATCATGGTAGAGTATTCTGGGGCATCAAAAGTTCCATAAACAGAGCATGAAGGGCTCTATAGCCAATAACATTTACAGTTTACACTAAGGATAACTTAGGTGATATTTCTCGCATAGCTGGTATTGAAAATAAAATTATAACTTAGGTTAAAGAGCACGAGTATACCATTAAGCACATCATATCAATAGGATTAAGAAAGAGAAGGCAAACATAAAAAGAAACACACACAAAGCAATATATCCTATATTAGGGTCTTTATGCTGTTAGGTCTTAAAGGAACAATGTTACTATAGAGCATTATTACACTCATGATGAATCTGTTTTAACTCGGCTTTAGCGTCCATGTGTCTTATGGGATAGTCCTAATTTTTTTTCTTTCTTGGGGGGCCTCACTCATTCTACTCCCAACCGCAAGTCCTGGGGAGTTCTCACTGTTAACTGCAGGGTCAGGTGAAAAAGTTTCCAGTCCCACTCGTTAGGCTTCTGCACCCATCTTATTTTCACATAGGACCAACCTTTATGAGCCGAACAAAGTTTACTTCTTAGTGTGACTTCAGCGTTGGAAGTTAGGGGTGGGTATCTGGAGCATGTCACAGCATGTGGAGTCAGGTAGACCAGAGGATACATACCAAAGGGTTTAAATCACTTATAATGAGGAGTTTTGATCAAAAGTTCAAACAGACATGTATAGGAAAACAAACAAACATAGTTAACTGTTAACTGTTATATACTATAGCAACCCTTGAAGTCTCAAGAAAATAAAATTGGATATAACATATATCGTCTCTCGATCTCTTGTATAATATATGGAAGAGGGTGAGGCTGTATATTATAATTACTTTTATGATGGTATTGACTAGAGGGAACACAGTCACCCAGCAAGTAATATAGAAAAATGTGTATTCATGTAGCCATATTGCTACTAGAGCGGTAGCCTGTATCTATTGTCCTCACAGAGCATTTCAAGTGGTCTTTAAAGGACCAGTAAACGCATAATCAACAAATGCAAGATAATAAGACAATCCAATAGCATTTACTCTGAATTTCAAATGAGTAGTAGATTTTTTCTAACAAATTTCAAAGTTATGTCTATTTCCACTCCCCCTGTACCATGTGATAGCAATCAGCCAATCACAAATGCATATACGTATAGTCTGTGAATTCTTGCACATGCTCAGTAGGAGCTGGTGACTCAAAAAGTGTAAATATAAAAGACTGTGCACATTTTTTTTTAATGGAAGTAAATTGGAAAGTTGTTTAAAATTACATGCTCTATCTGAATCATAAAAATTTTATTTGACCTGAGTGTCCCTTTAAGTCTAGCCGACTCCGAGTCGACTGTATAAGGGACTCAATGGAGTTAGATACAGCCGTGAGAGTGCAGGCCCGTTGAGAGTGATTACCTTTAACATTAGCAGACCTTCCGGTAAACTGTCCTTCTCAAGCTTCAGCAAACGCTCTGTCCTCATCAATCTCCGGCACACAGGACGAGGCTCCCCTCCCTGCCTGCCTCCATTAATAACAGGAGTGAACAAACATAGTCAAACCCTCCAATCAGATGTAAGAGCTCCGGTATTGAGGATCTAAAGTATAAAAAGAAATTCCTGAGGAGGAAAAACCTAAGAGGATGCGCTTGGACCACAGGTTATCAAAGTAGGACCTAACACTTTATGATTGGGTTTGTACCCGTATGCATAAATAAATATAAACAGCACAGTGTTTGGTATGTGTGAAAAATTAATAATAATGACGAAAATAAATTGTGAGTAAAACAAGTGCTCAGGACAATTTGTGTATAATATTAGTGATACATTGAAATAATCAGATATCACAGATAAACAACTTAGCGCCCCTTGTTTATCTTCCATTCAGGATCTAAAGTAGGTCATCTTCTCAGCATCAATCCTAACTGCCCCACGGGTGTCAAATAGTTTGAAGTTTTCCCGTAATGGATCAGGGAGAGTCTCCGTTCCCTTCTCAGATTCAAGCTCTATCTGCAGGTGATTAGCGGGTAGCGCTAGAGCTTAATTGTCAGACAGGGCTCCCGATGGCAAAGGTCCCCCTAACTGGGGTTCTGGAGTAGGGGTAGGGCTTTTAAAGGCGGCCCTCATGTAGTCCATCTGAATATAAAAGTGAGCGGTCTCTTTCCTGTGGCAGGGAAAGAAACACAGAATGAATCATCGCAACCTAACATGTCAACCTATGGTGGGAGGATTTGGGCTCCCAAACGTTGAACATTACAACTGGGCAGCCCTGGCCAAGTATGTAATGGACTGGTTGGTGGACAAAAACCACTTCATCAATAGCTCACTTGAATCTGAACTTATCAAACCATGGTCCCTGAAGATGCTACCACACATGACACACGCACAGATAGAACCCACCATCAGAGAGATACCCCCCTCTATCACCCCATAAGGGCCTGGTGGAAGATATGCAAGATGCTCAATGTCCCACATAAACACACAATCTACCTACCCCTAAAAGGTAACCCTAACTTTCCCGCAGGGATTACTACGAAACCCTTTAAACAGTGGGAGGGGTGGGGGATTTCCACAGTCAAACAAATCTTGATGGAGGACGGGAAGACAATCCGATCATTCAGGGACTTGCAACATGACTTTAACATCCCAAATACACACCACTTTGCCTACCTCCAAGTGAGACACTATGTGCAAGACCTATTGAAAACAGGAGCTTTGTCTGACAGCAACTGTGACATTTACAAACTTTTGACCTTGACAAGAGGAGGGATGACGTCCATCTCACATACTTACAACACCCTTCAATCTCAGCCCAACAATACTCTCAGAACACATATTCAGAATGTCTGGAACACACTGACGGAACAAAATTCCATTGACCAGGGGATAAAGCAAAGCTTTGAGAAAGTGAGAAAGGCCACTTTGTCGAATGACATACGAGAATCCCATACAAAGTTGATCAACAACGTATACATTACACCCAGAATGTTTCACAGATGGGTACAGACCTCGTCAGGGCTGAGTCCAAAATGTGCACACAACGATCCCAATATCCTACACATGATCCTGACGTGCCCAAAGCTCACTAAGTTCTGGGGAATGACACAGAGGTGGTTGGATGGTTGTACTGGGGAAAAATTCAGATTCACGACAGAAATGATATTCTTCCTACACTCACAGTCCATAATAAGAAAACACGTGGAATTCATCCATAATGTCATACTACACGCTAGGAAACTCATTCTTGGGCAGTGGATGCTCCCTACACCACCTAGACTGACACAGCTCAAAGGAGCTTTGAGACAACAGATGACAAAAGAACAATTGGACACTCAAGGGGACATTACACGAAGGAGAAGGAAGTTTATGACCAAGTGGGAGCCCTTCATCAAAACGCTAGACCTCACACACCAAAAGCAAATCCTATACCCACTTAAAGACTCTGACTTCATCCTCAATGCGCAGCTACGGGGTGACTGGAACATCTTCACCTAGACGCCTTTTAGACGACAATAGAATAGGAAATTGGGGAAATATACAGTGAGCATGAATCCTGGAGTGACGCCCCAGGGGGAGTGAGAATGGACGGATCTTATAGAGAGAGAGACAAAGTTGGGAAAGTTAGAAGGGGGGAGTTCTTCAATCGACTTCGGGCTGGTGCTCCTCTCTTCCAGATGAAAGACTTTATAAGAGGACATTTAAAGAGACTTTGTTATTCCATGCAGTTGAAAAAGAGGAGATGTTATCAATCAATGGGAGAGAGCACATAGCCCACTAGATTTCCTGTAATGATAAGGGAGAATAGACCTTCGAGTTAGTAGTAGAGTTAGGAGAGGAAGAGTAAGAGGAGGAGAGGAAGAGAATTTGATTTAAGAAAAAGGAAAAAACAAGCGTGGTTGCAGATCTAATATGCATTTCTTTCTTTTCATCTTACATATAGTTGACTTGTCATTGTTTTCTATCTGTTCATGTATACTACACGGAAAAATAAAATATATATAAAAAAAAAAAAAAAGTGAGCGGTCTCTACAGAAGCTGAGTCTGCCGTGGAAGGTATAGATCCGCTATGAGGCTCCCCTGTTGATCGGGCTGTAGTCGCCAGAGGTGTTCCTGCAAGAGGTTGTGAAATTATAAGGAGCGTGCACAGCTCCTCTTTCAGGATTCTAAAGTGGTCACTCATGAGCTGGGTAATCTGCCGCTCCCATCTGTCAAGTCCCTCCATTTTCAGTATTACGTTCAGATGTGTCGCTGTTGAAGTTGTTTCTAGATTTTTGGGGGGTTATACTGCGGCAGCCCCAGACCTATGCTTCACGTCCAGCACAGTGTTCATTGTTTAAAATCATGCTGCATACACTCAGCAAGTTACAAAATGGCTTCCAGTCTGTGTAAGAGTCTGTCACATAGCTGTCTCAAAGAGCTTTGGCAGGAGCACGATCAGATCCTCAGCATTTAGCATCTATCGGATTCCAGTTGTAAAGAGCTTTCAGAAGTGTATAAAATATTGAGAATTTACTGCAGATAACTTATAAAAAGTTATTTAATCATCAGGAGCTTCACAGAGACGAGTCTTGCCGCTTTGAGAACAGGCTTCGCCCCCCAGGATTTTTTCTTTTTATAGGGGTATTAGTTTAGGTTTAATTTTATTATTTTGGATAGCATTGTTTATTTTTTTCTGTATTTAGCACACAGACTGCCCTCTGGGCAGGCTTATCAACTAGTTTTATATATAACACTGTTCACTTAAGCAAATTTTTTCTTGAACACTATTATATGTACCTGTAATAATGCCTCTGGTCTTACTGCTATCACTCCGCTGCAGAAGGATTTCTCAGGGAGAAGATCGCAGAGAGAGCAGTGTGACTCCCTCAACATGGCAGCCGCAACGTCCACTTGTGAACCTTTGCTGCCTGCCCTGACCTTTTGCTTGTTTAACCGATTAAGATCCTTGTTGCCTGCACCGACCTTGGCTTGTATACTGGACTCTGATTTTGGATTACCTCTATTCTGCTGTTAATTGTGTATGCCTATCCTGTTACAGAATCAAGCTCATTTATCACTATTATTGTGTGAACTATTATCATTGCTGAAGCTGGGCTTACTGTTACTACACTCATCCTGTAACGGGAGTCAAGTACCTTCTTTGTTATTTTTGTGAAACTTATACAACTTCCCAAGCTATTGGGGTCCTATCTGGTGTCTGATCCTGACAGTACCCTATGCTTGCTACATTTCTGTGTGGAAACTTTATCTGGTACACTTAAAAGTGTTCTGTCCTTGCATCAGCAAGTAATTGGTGAGTAATTTTTTTATTTATTTTTTACTTTTCTCCAGGATTTGAGAAACATAAATCTATATTCGGCATCTTGGGTTAGGAGAAATTTTCATAAGTTGTTCACAGTCCTGGTGATTTTATATGTGAACAGGTTTCTGGAGGGACAGCATTTAGTAACTCAGTGATTTGAATCATTTGATGTGTATTTTTTGGAATGTCCTGTTATAAGTTCAAGTTATAATTGTAAGGTTAGGAAGCATGGTAGCTAATTTAATTTCCCCTTTATTCTTTTCAAATATATTGGATTTGTGTTCATTTCTCTTGCAAGGTGTATCCAGTCCATGGCTTCATCCATTACTTGTGGGATATTCTCCTTCCCTACAGGAAGTGACAAAGAGAGCACACAGCAGAGCTGTCCATATAGCTCCCCCTCTAGCTCCACCCCCCAGTCATTCTCTTTTCCGGCTCTAAACACTAGGGTTCTCTACGGGAGGGTAAAGTGAATGTGGTGTTGGATTTGTAGTTTTATTATCTTCAATCAAAAGTTTGTTATTTTTAAATGGTACCGGTTTGTACTATTTACTCTCTAGCAGGAAAGTGATGAAGATTTCTGCTGAGAGGAAAATTATTTTAGCATGTTGTAACTAAAATCCACTGCTGTTCCGACACAGGACTGAGGAGTACCAGAAAACTTCAGTTGGGGGGAACAGTTTGCAGGCTTGACTGCAATGAGGTATGTTCAGTCATTTATTTCTAGACAAGACTGTGATAATGCTAGAAGACTGACAAGATCCCCATGTGGGAAGGGTAAGCTATGTTCTGAGACTTAGTATAGAAATGAATGCTTACATAACATGGCTAATTAGGCTGGTTGACACTAATTCAGGGCAATCGATTATTTATTTAAGAAATACTCGTTGGAGACACTTTTTTAAACACTTTGGAGTGTTTTTCTGGGGTTATTATCCACATGGCAAAAATTTAATCACTTATAAGTGATTTTTGTAGGCCTTACAACTCCGGACTGGAGTGGGAGGGGCCTAATTTTGCGCCTCAGATGCGCAGTTAGAATTGAAAGACAGTTCAGGCTGCATCACATGGGGGGTCCAGCTGCTGATTGAGGGCCTCAAAGAAGCTTTTTTCCCCCCAAATCTGATCCCTAAGGGCAGGTAGGGACACAGCAGTAAGCTGTGGCAAGGTGCTGTAGTTATTTAACCGGTTGCTGACTTTAGGCTGGTCCGGTTTGGGCATTAAGGGGTTAATCGTTCTGAAACTTGCCGTACAATCATATCAAAGCTTTAGGTACATACTGTGAAAATTTCAAAAGGATTGGTGCATTTTTCACTGTTTTGTAAAATTGTGTGTTCTTTTTATTTCTTAAAGGCACAGTAACGTTTTTTCAAATTGTGTTTTTTATTTGATTAAAGTGATTCTAAGCCTGTTGGTTTATAATACTAGTCTGTTTAACATGTCTGTCACCAAGGAAAATCCTTGTTCAATATGTTTAGAAGCCATGGTGGAACCCCCTCTCAGAATGTGTCCCACTTGCACTAATATGTCTATACACTTTAAGGATCATATTATTGATCTTAAAGATATGGCCCTAGATGATTTTCAGACTGAAGGTAATGAGAAAAGTCTGTCCACCTCTCCCCATGTATCACAACCAGTTACGCCCGCTCAGGCGCTGCCTAGTAGCTCTAGTGCGTTTGCTCCTTTTACATTACAACAAATAGCGACAGTCATGGATAATTCCCTTTCAGTTTTCTTATCTAAACTGCCTGTGTTGCCTGCAAAGCGTGATAGCTCCGTTTTAAGAACAGATTATGAGCATTCTGAAGCTTTGGTAACTTTATCTGATGTACCCTCACAACGTTCTGAGGTGGGGGTGAGAGAATTGATGTCTGAGGGAGACATTTCTGATTCAGGAAAGGTTTCTCATCAGTCAGATTCAGATACATTGGTTTTTAAATTTAAATTAGAACACCTCCGCGTATTGCTCAGGGAGGTATTAGCTACTCTGGATGATTGTGAACCTTTGGTGGTCCCAGAGAAATTGTGTAAAATGGACAAGTACCTAGAGGTCCCTGTATACACTGAGGCATTTCCGGTCCCTAAGAGGGTTGCGGATATCGTTACTAAGGAGTAGGATAGACCAGGTGTTCCTTTTGTTCCCCCCCTATTTTTAAGAAAATGTTCCCCATAACTGACCCCATGCGGGACTCGTGGCAGACGGTCCCTAAGGTAGAGGGGGCTGTTTCTTCACTTGCTAAACGCACAACCATACCAATTGAAGACAGTTGTGCTTTTAAAGACCCTATGGATAAAAAGTTAGAGGGTTTACTTAAGAAAATTTTTGTTCAACACAGTTTTCTGCTCCAACCTATTGCCTGCATTATTCCTGTAACTACTGCAGCTACTTTCTGGTTTCAGGCGCTGGAGCACTTGCTCCAGACAGAGACCTCATATGACGAAATTATGGACAGAATTAAGGCTCTAAAGCTAGCTAATTCTTTTATCACAGATGTCGCTTTGCAATTAGCTAAGTTAGAGGCGAAGAATTCAGGTTTCGCCATTATGGCACGCAGAACGCTTTGGCTCAAGTCCTGGTCAGCCGATGTGTCGTCAAAATCCAAATTACTAAATATTCCTTTCAAGGGAAAGACCCTCTTCGGGCCAGAATTGAAAGAGATTATTTCAGAAATCACCGGGGGAAAGGGACATGCTCTCCCTCAGGACAAGCCTTTTAAGGCTAGGAACAAAGCTAATTTTAGCTCCTTTCAATTTCAGGATCGGTTCACCTTCAGCCTCTCCAGCTGCGAAGCCAGAGGATAATGATTCACAGCCCAAGGCAACCTGGAAGCCTTACCAGGGCTGGAACAAGGGTAAACAGGCCAAAAAGCCTGCAGCTGACCCCAAGACAGCATGAAGGGGTAGCCCCCGATCCGGGAACGGATCTAGTAGGGGGCAGACTCTCTCTCTTCGCTCAGGCCTGGGCAAGAGATGTCCAAAATCTCTGGGCATTAGAGATTGTTTCCCAGGGATATCTTCTAGAATTCAAGGACTCCCCTCCAAGGGGAAGGGTTCATATTTCTCATCTGTCCACAGATCAGACAAAGGTAGAAGCGTTCTTACGCCGTGTAGAAGATCTACATATAACGGGAGTGATACACCCAGTTCCAATTGCAGAACAAGGACTGGGTTTTTACTCAAGCCTGTTTGTGGTTCCCAAAACAGAAGGAATTTTCAGACCAATCTTAGATCTAAAATTTCTAAAAAAGTTCCTCAGAGTCCCATCTTTCAAGATGGAGAACATTCGGATAATCTTACTTATGATCCAAGAAGGTCAATATATGACTACCATGGATCTAAAGGATGTGTAACTTCACATTCCTATCCTCATAGATCATCAGTTTTTCAGATTTGTTCTTCTAGACAAGCTTTACCAGTGTGTGGCTCTTCCTTTAGGGTCGGCCACTGTTTCCAGAATTTTCACAAAGTTGCTAGGGTCCCTTTTAGTGGTTCTAAGACCGCGGGGCATAGCAGTGGCACCTTTCCTAGACTACATCTTAATTCAGCTGTCTTTCCAGAGAACCAAGTCTCACATGGAGATTGTATTGGCTTTTCTGAGGTCTCTCGGGTGGAAGGTGAACACCCATAAAGAGTTCTCTTTCCCCACTGACAGGGGTTCCTTTCCTAGGAACTCTGATAGACTCGGTAGAAATGAAGATATTTCTGACGGAGGTCAGAAGGTTAAGCTTTTAGCTCCATCAGTTCTCTAAACCTCCTCTCTATGACCTGCGTGGACACGCAGGACTTGGTATGCAGACCTTGTGGACATGCCCTCTGTTCCATCATGGATGCTGCTGATGAGGCAGGATCTTCTAATACAAGGTCCGTTAAAGCATCCAAATCGAATTTCTTTACGTCTGTCTGCTTGGAGATTAAACGCTTAATGCTATCAAAGGCGTGGTTTCTCTGAGTCAGTTATAGATACTCTGATTCAGGCTAGTAAGCCTGTCCCCAGGAAATCTATTGTAAGATATGGCGAAAATATCTTGTTGGTGTGAATCCAGGGGTCACTCATGGAGTAAGATTAGAATTCCTGGGACGTTGTCTTTCTTCCAAGAAGGATTGGAGAAAGGATTGTCAGCTTGTCCCTTAAGAAGACAGACATCTACTCTGTCTATTTTTTTACACAAATGTCGGGCAGAGGTCCCAGACGTACAGGTGTCTAATCAGGCTTTAGGAGAATCTAGCCTGTCCATAAGACTGCGGCTCCGCCATGGAGTCTAAATCTAGTTCTTTCAGTTCTTCAAGAGGTTCCGTTTGAACTTTTATGTTCCATAGATATTAAGTTGTTATCTTGGAAAAGTTTCTTTTTTTGGTTTTCTTCATAAGGTTATTTTTAATAAGATGTTTAACCAGGATATTGTTGTTCCTTCTCTGTATATTGACGAAGGAACGTCAGTTAAATAATCTTAAAGTTCTACTTGCAAGCAACTAAGGATTTCAGACAGACATCTTCCTCTTGTGTTGTCCATTCTGGTAAGAGGAGAGGTCAGAAAGTGACGGTTACCTCTCTTTCCTTTTGGCTGAAAAGCATCATCCATTTGACCTACGTGACTGCTGGCCAGCAGTTTCCTGATTCAATTGCTGCTCATTCTTCCAGAGCAGTGGCTTCCACATGAGCTTTTAAAGACAAAGCTTCTGTTAAACAGATTTGTAAGGCAGCGACTTGTTCTTCGCTGCATACCTTTTCCAAATTTTACATAATTGATACTTTTGTTTCCTTGGAGGCTATTTTTGGGAGAAGGGTTTTACGAGCAGTGGTGCCTTCCGTTTTAAGGGGTACCTGCCTTGTTCCCTCCCTTCATCCGTGTCCTAAAGCTTTGTTATTGGTATCCCACAAGTAATGGATGAAGCCGTGGACTGGATACACCTTGCAAGAGAAAACAGAATTTATGCTTACCTGATGAATTACTTCCTCTTGCGGTGTATCCAGTCCACGGCCCGCCCTGGCATTTAAGTCAGGTAATAATTTTTTTGTTTAAACTACAGTCACCACTGCACCCTATGGTTTCTCCTTTTTCTTCCTAACCTTTGGTCGAATGACTGGGGGGTGGAGCTAGAGGGGGAGCTATATGGACAGCTCTGCTGTGTGCTCTCTTTGCCACTTCCTGTAGGGAAGGAGAATATCCCACAAGTAATGGATGAATCCGTGGACTGGATACACCGCAAGAGAAAGTAATTTATCAGGTAAGCATAAATTCTGTTTCTCCAACATAGGTGTGTCCGGTCCACGGCGTCATCCTTACTTGTGGGATATTCTCTTCCCCAACAGGAAATGGCAAAGAGCCCAGCAAAGCTGGTCATATGATCCCTCCTAGGCTCCGCCTACCCCAGTCATTCTCTTTGCCGTTGCACAGGCAACATCTCCACGGAGATGGCTAAGAGTTTTTTGGTGTTTAAATGTAGTTTTTATTCTTCAATCAAGTGTTTGTTATTTTAAAATAGTGCTGGTATGTACTATTTACTCTGAAACAGAAAAGAGAAGAAGATTTCTGTTTGTGAGAGGAAGATGATTTTAGCAAACGTTACTAAAATCGATTGCTGTTTCCACACAGGACTGTTGAGATGAAGTAACTTCAGTTGGGGGAAGCAGTTGGCAGACTTTTCTGCCTGAGGTATGATGGCCACATTTCTAACACGACTTGGTAATGCTGGAAGGCTGTCATTTTCCCTATGGGGACCGGTAAGCCATTTTCTTAGATTAAGTATGAGAATAAAGGCTTTATAAGGGCTTAAAAAACTGGTAGACATTTTTCTGGGCTAAAACGATTACTTGCTAAGCATATTTGACAGATTATAGCGCTTTATAATTATTATAATCTTGGGGATTGTTGTTAAAAAACGGCAGGCACTGTATGAACACCTTTTTCAGATGGGGGCCTTTCTCTAGTCATAGGCAGAGCCTCATTTTCGCGCCACTAATGCGCAGTTGTTTTTGGAAGGCAAGGCATGCAGATGCATGTGTGAGGAGCTAAGATACACTGAAAAAGCTTACAGAAGGTGTCATTTGGTATCGTATTCCCCTCTGGGCTTGGTTGGGTCTCAGCAAAGCAGATTCCTGGGACTGTATAGGGGTTAAATGTAGAAACGGCTCCGGTTCCGTTATTTTAAGGGTTAAAGCTTTCAAATTTGGTGTGCAATACTTTTAAGGCTTTAAGACACTGTGGTGAAATTTTGGTGAATTTTGAACAATTGCTTCATACTTTTTCGCATATTCAGTAATAAAGTGTGTTCTGTTTAAAATTTAAAGTGACAGTAACGGTTTTATTTTAAAACGTTTTTTGTGCTTTGTTGACAAGTTTAAGCCTGTTTAACATGTCTGAACCATCAGATAAACGATGTTCTATATGTATGAAAGCCAATGTGTCTCCCCATTTAAATATATGTGATAATTGTGACATGGTGTCCAAACAAAGTAGGGACAATGATGCCACTGATAATAATAGTGCCCAAGATGATTCTTCAGATGAGGGGAGTAAGCATGGTACTGCATCACCCCCTTCTGTGTCTACACCAGTTTTGCCCACACAAGAGGCCCCTAGTACATCTAGTGCGCCAATGCTTATTACTATGCAACAATTAACGGCTGTTATGGATAATTCTATTGCAAATATTTTATCTAAAATGCCTACTTATCAAAGAAAGCGCGATTGCTCTGTTTTAAACACTGAAGAGCAAGAGGACGCTGATGATAACGCTTCTGACATTCCCTCACACCAATCTGAAGGGGCCAGGAGGGAGGTTTTGTCTGAGGGAGAAATTTCAGATTCAGGGAAAATTTCTCAACAAGCTGAACCTGATGTTGTAACATTTAAATTTAAATTAGAACATCTCCGCGCACTGCTTAAGGAGGTATTATCTACTCTGGATGATTGTGACAATTTGGTCATTCCAGAGAAATTATGTAAGATGGATAAGTTCCTAGAGGTTCCGGTGCCCCCCGATGTTTTTCCTATACCCAAGCGGGTGGCGGATATAGTAAACAAGGAATGGGAAAGGCCCGGCATACCTTTTGTGCCTCCCCCTATATTTAAGAAATTATTTCCTATAGTCGACCCCAGAAAGGACTTATGGCAGACAGTCCCTAAGGTCGAGGGGGCGGTCTCTACTCTAAACAAACGCACTACTATTCCCATAGAAGATAGTTGTGCTTTTAAAGATCCTATGGATAAAAAATTAGAGGGTTTGCTTAAAAAAATGTTTGTTCAGCAAGGTTACCTTCTTCAACCAATTTCATGCATTGTTCCTGTCACTACGGCAGCGTGTTTCTGGTTCGAAGAACTAGAAAAGTCGCTCGATAAAGAATCTTCGTATGAGGAGATTATGGGCAGAGTTCATGCACTTAAATTGGCTAACTCTTTTATTCTAGATGCCGCTTTGCAATTAGCGAGATTAGCGGCGAAAAATTCAGGGTTTGCTATCGTGGCGCGCAGAGCGCTCTGGCTGAAGTCTTGGTCAGCGGATGTGTCTTCCAAGACGAAATTACTTAACATCCCTTTCAAGGGCAAAACACTGTTTGGGCCCGATTTGAAAGAGATTATTTCAGACATCACCGGAGGAAAGGGCCACGCCCTTCCTCAGGATAGGTCTTTTAAGGCTAGAAATAAGCCTAATTTTCGTCCCTTTCGCAGAAACGGACCAGCCTCTACTTCTACATCCTCTAAGCAAGAGGGTAATACTTCTCAACCCAAACCAGCCTGGAGACCGATGCAAGGCTGGAACAAGGGTAAGCAGGCCAAGAAGCCTGCCACTGCTACCAAAACAGTATGAAGGGATGGCCCCCGATCCGGGACCGGATCTGGTGGGGGGCAGACTTTCTCTCTTTGCTCAGGCCTGGGCAAGAGATGTTCAGGATCCTTGGGCACTAGAAATAGTTTCTCAAGGTTATCTCCTGGAATTCAAGGAACTACCCCCAAGGGGAAGGTTCCACAGGTCTCAATTATCTTCAAACCAAATAAAAAGACAGGCATTCTTACATTGTGTAGAAGACCTGTTAAGGATGGGAGTAATTCATCCAGTTCCAATAAGAGAACAAGGGATGGGGTTTTACTCCAACCTGTTCATAGTTCCCAAAAAAGAGGGAACGTTCAGACCAATTCTAGATCTCAAGATCCTAAACAAATTTCTCAGGGTCCCATCGTTCAAAATGGAAACCATTCGAACGATCCTTCCTACCATCCAGGAAGGTCAATTCATGACCACGGTGGATTTAAAGGATGCGTACCTCCATATTCCCATCCACAAGGAACATCATCAGTTCCTAAGGTTCGCTTTTCTGGACAAGCATTACCAGTTTGTGGCACGTCCATTCGGGTTAGCCACTGCTCCGAGAATTTTCACAAAGGTACTAGGGTCCCTTCTAGCGGTTCTAAGACCAAGGGGCATTGCAGTAGTACCGTACTTGGACGACATCCTGATTCAAGCGTCGTCTCTGTCAAAGGCAAAGGCTCATACGGACATCGTCCTAGCCTTTCTCAGATCTCACGGATGGAAAGTAGACATAGAAAAAAGTTCTCTTTCCCCGTCAACAAGAGTTCCCTTCTTGGGAACAATAATAGACTCCTTAGAAATGAGAATTTTTCTGACAGAGGTCAGAAAATCAAAACTTCTAAGCTCTTGTCAAGTTCTTCATTCTGTTCTTCGTCCTTCCATAGCGCAGTGCATGGAAGTAATAGGATTGATGGTTGCAGCAATGGACATAGTTCCTTTTGCACGAATTCATCTAAGACCATTACAACTGTGCATGCTCAGACAGTGGAATGGGGATTATTCAGACTTGTCTCCGACGATTCAAGTAGATCAAAGGACCAGAGATTCACTCCGTTGGTGGCTAATCCTGGACAATCTGTCACAGGGAATGAGCTTCCGCAGACCAGAGTGGGTCATTGTCACGACCGACGCCAGTCTGGTGGGCTGGGGCGCGGTCTGGGAACCCCTGAAAGCTCAGGGTCTATGGTCTCGGGAAGAATCTCTTCTCCCGATAAACATTCTGGAACTGAGAGCGATATTCAATGCTCTCAAAGCTTGGCCTCATCTAGCAAAGGCCAAATTCATAAGGTTTCAATCAGACAACATGACGACAGTTGCTTATATCAACCATCAGGGGGGAACAAGGAGTTCCCTGGCGATGGAGGAAGTGACCAAGATAATTCAATGGGCGGAGGATCACTCCTGCCACTTGTCTGCAATCCACATCCCAGGAGTGGAAAATTGGGAAGCGGATTTTCTGAGTCGTCAGACATTCCATCCGGGGGAGTGGGAACTCCACACGGAAATCTTTGCCCAAATAACTCAATTATGGGGCATTCCAGACATGGATCTGATGGCGTCTCGCCAGAACTTCAAGGTTCCTTGTTACGGGTCCAGATCCAGGGATCCCAAGGCGACTCTAGTAGATGCACTAGTAGCACCTTGGACCTTCAACCTAGCTTATGTTTTCCCACCGTTTCCTCTCATTCCCAGGCTGGTAGCCAGGATCAACCAGGAGAGGGCTTCGGTGATCTTGATAGCTCCTGCGTGGCCACGCAGGACTTGGTATGCAGACCTGGTGAATATGTCATCGGCTCCACCATGGAAGCTACCTTTGAGACAGGACCTTCTTGTTCAAGGTCCATTCGAACATCCGAATCTGGTTTCTCTCCAACTGACTGCTTGGAGATTGAACGCTTGATTTTATCAAAGCGTGGGTTTTCAGATTCTGTAATAGATACTCTTATTCAGGCTAGAAAGCCTGTAACTAGAAAGATTTACCATAAGATATGGAAAAAATATATCTATTGGTGTGAATCTAAAGGATTCCCATGGAACAAGATAAAAATTCCTAGGATTTTATCCTTTCTTCAAGAGGGTTTGGAGAAGGGATTATCTGCAAGTTCTCTGAAGGGTCAGATTTCTGCGTTATCTGTTTTACTTCACAAAAGGCTGGCAGCTGTGCCAGACGTTCAGGCGTTTGTTCAGGCTCTGGTTAGAATCAAGCCTGTTTACAGACCTTTGACTCCTCCCTGGAGTCTCAATCTAGTTCTTTCAGTTCTTCAAGGGGTTCCGTTTGAACCCTTACATTCCGTAGATATTAAGTTATTATCTTGGAAAGTTTTGTTTTTGGTTGCAATTTCTTCTGCTAGAAGAGTTTCTGAGTTATCTGCTCTGCAGTGTTCTCCGCCCTATCTGGTGTTCCATGCAGATAAGGTGGTTTTGCGTACTAAGCCTGGTTTTCTTCCGAAAGTTGTTTCCAACAAGAATATTAACCAGGAGATAGTTGTACCTTCTTTGTGCCCGAATCCAGTTTCAAAGAAGGAACGTTTGTTACACAATTTGGACGTAGTCCGTGCTCTAAAATTCTATTTAGAGGCCACTAAAGATTTCAGACAAACTTCTTCTTTGTTTGTTGTTTATTCTGGTAAAAGGAGAGGTCAAAAAGCAACTTCTACCTCTCTTTCTTTTTGGCTTAAAAGCATTATCCGTTTGGCTTATGAGACTGCCGGACGGCAGCCTCCTGAAAGAATCACAGCTCACTCCACTAGGGCTGTGGCTTCCACATGGGCCTTCAAGAACGAGGCTTCTGTTGACCAGATATGTAAGGCAGCGACTTGGTCTTCACTGCACACTTTTGCCAAATTTTACAAATTTGATACTTTTGCTTCTTCAGAGGCTATTTTTGGGAGAAAGGTTTTGCAAGCCGTGGTGCCTTCCATTTAGGTGACCTGATTTGCTCCCTCCCTTCATCCGTGTCCTAAAGCTTTGGTATTGGTTCCCACAAGTAAGGATGACGCCGTGGACCGGACACACCTATGTTGGAGAAAACAGAATTTATGCTTACCTGATAAATTACTTTCTCCAACGGTGTGTCCGGTCCACGGCCCGCCCTGGTTTTTTTAATCAGGTCTGATGAATTATTTTCTCTAACTACAGTCACCACGGTATCATATGGTTTCTCCTATGCATATTTCCTCCTGTATGTCGGTCGAATGACTGGGGTAGGCGGAGCCTAGGAGGGATCATATGACCAGCTTTGCTGGGCTCTTTGCCATTTCCTGTTGGGGAAGAGAATATCCCACAAGTAAGGATGACGCCGTGGACCGGACACACCGTTGGAGAAAGTAATTTATCAGGTAAGCATAAATTCTGTTTTTCTACTATAATTGCAAAGTTTACATTTACTCATCTAAAGTTTCATATACATTTACTATGTCTAGTAAAAAATTAATAATAAGACAAAGTAATACCTCTCCATTTCTCTTTTCTTTAAAGCATGGCGCCTCTCGTGCAACACTCACCTGAACTAATGTGCATTCCACAGCAGAGCAAGTGTTCAACAGTAATGAAAAACAAAGCTGCTGCACCTACAACTGCACTTCAGTTTACGTATCCGTGTTTTTCAAACAACCCTTATTCGGCTGGAAACAGCAGTTCCTCACAATCATATGTAAGTACTCTTTTACTTACACTTATGATCTACAGTATATGTTTCCTGCAGGAGGGAACTATTAATCTTGCATTTTGACTCATGTTCCACATGTGCAACAAACTGGTATATATGTTTTACTTTACAGACAAATCCAACCAGTAATACTAGAAGCTCTTACCCTTTGCTGGAGGCTGTTAAGCACCAGGAAATCCCAATACCTGGGACATTTTCCTTTTGCTATCAGCAGGAAATTGAGTCCACAAAACAAGCTTTAGCATCTCGGGCTAAAGCAATTCCTGAGCAAGTATGGATTAAAGTGGGAGGTGAGATCTCTTTGAATTGCTATTTTAGCATATCCTCAAACATGACTTGTCTAGCAATTGTTTAAGTTCCTCAATAACATAAGTATTACAATTGTAATCAGTTGTTTGAATATTAAAGGGACATTAAACACTTTGAGATAGTAATATAAAATGTGTAATTGTATGTAGTAAAGCAACTTTGCAATATGCTTTCATTATTTCTTTTGTTCCCTTTTCTTGTAATTTAATTCTGATTATTGTGAGCTTCCCAAATTTCTGTTAAAAGTGGAAGTGCAGACACAGCTGTAATCCACACAGTCATTGGTTGCACACTCTAGTAAGCCATTTATAACTAATTGGCCTTAGCAGAAAAAGAAACCTAAGTTATAATATGGTGACGCCCACTGCATTATGGTCATTAGATATTAATATTTAAAAAACTATTGTAACTGGAAAAAAAATTCATGTATACATTATTATTCTTAGGCTAATATTTGCTATCATTACATTATTCTATCAATGATTTATTTTGGGCTAGATTACAAATAGAGTGCAAACAATTTTGCGAGGGTTTTCACGATTGTTTGCGCTCCGTTTAAATGATGCTCATATTACAAGTTGAGCAAATCCTTACTGCGATCTCAGAGCTGTGGTTTACTTTTCTGAAAATAAAAAGTGTCATAAAACACATAAAAAATACATTAAAAAGTACAGTTACATATCTATACATATATAGAAGTGCATTGGAGCCCTTTGCAGTAGAGTGAAAACATGTAAAAGCATATTTATGCAATATTCATAATATATATTCCTATATATATATCTGTATATATCTATAATTTTTATAATTTATATATATATATATATATATATGTTTGCAAAAAAAGATCATATATATGTATTTATGAATCAATAGAACATATTCTTGTATGTGAAGAACATGGAATGTGCAATATTAATATTTTCATGTCGGGTTAACACACTTGAAAGTTTGTAATCAGCTTTGCGTGTGAGTAGGGTTTTTCCTTCTTAATATAAGGAGAGTCCACAGCATCATTCCTTTCTGTTGGGAATACTGAACCTTGGCACCAGGAGGAGGCAAAGACACCCCCGCCAAAGGCTTAAATACCTCTCCCACTTCCCCCATCCCCCAGTCATTCTTTGCCTTTTGTCACAGGATGGCAGGGAAGTGTCAGAAGATTTCAGAGTAGTTCCTTATATGGGACTGGAGTTTTAAGTAGTCTTGTCAGCCTCTCAGTGAGAGCATTGACAAAAGTTAGAGTCTGGAGATGCAGGGAGAGCCTTTCTGTGAACCCATCCAGACTGCCTGCTAACAGCTCCTAAGCAATCAGTGTTAACGAGTTTCACTGCCTGCATGTTTTTCACTCATGTCCATGTCAGGAGCGATGCTACAAGACTGTCACACTTGAGAGGCTGTGTTTCTGTTCCACTGCATGGATTCTGGTAAGATCGTTTAAATTTTTACATATGTTGAAAACGCTAGAAGACAGGGTCACAGTGTGGCTCCTTTTATCTTAAAAATAAAATCTTGGGTTCTCCTGAGGGGTGTTATTGAACAGTGGGGATTAATCAAATGTGATGCTTTGATTTTATGCTGCTTAATGTGTGAGATTTTATTGGGCTCATAAGCTATTTGTTATGTGGCTGGAGCGCACAGGTTTTTACTTTCACTTTGAGAGCTACGCAGTTTGTAGCTTGACACGCTTTTTCTCATAGCAGGGGTGGTCCTGTCTTGCGCCTCATGTGACCGGGAGTAGTCTCGCTTTCATTTCCTCTTTCCTGACCGAGCTGGCTGTCGGAGAAGACGCTATTTCTGTGTATTGTCTGGGTCTAGGAGGTGGTGAGTGCCCCAGCCATTGGGAGCATAAAGGTGCAGTTTTTGAGAAATAAAGATTGTTTATTTTCTGTGTCCTGCTGTCATTAGCTTAAGCTATGGAGGATTCTGATATATTAGAGGGTACTCCCTCTATTCCAAATACTAATACCTGTTTATATTGTGAGGAGGCTTTGGTATGCCCGCCCTCTCAATTATGTTCCACATGCCTTGACAATGTTATTCGGTCAAAGAAGGTTAACCCTTTTAGTACCACTGAACCGTCCAGCTCGTAGGACTCACCGTCCTGTGAGTTGCATACCCTTCATTCATCTCTTTCTACACACGCATCTTCCCATAGCACGCTTAATCCTTCATCTGGAGGGGGCCTTTTACAACCAGATTTTACTGCACAGTTACAAACGGCGATGTGTGCTTTACCTCGCCCTGCTAAACGCAAGCGGAATGTTAAACATAGCTCTCCTGCCTCGAGGTCATCATGTAATTTATTGGATTAAACTGCTCTGTCTCAGTTATCCGAGATGAGTTGTACTCTGAGGCTTCAGAGGATGAATTTTCTGGGACAGAGTCTGCTGCCTCTAAGCCTCCTGCTGCGGAGGAACCAGCCTTTAGATTTAAGATTGAACACTTAAGTTTTCTTCTAAAGGAAGTCCTCTCTACATTAGAGGTTCCAGAGGCCAAGCTGCCTGATGAACCTTTGATTCCCAAGTTAGACAGAGTTTACGAGGACAGGGTAGTGCCTTTAACTTTTCCTGTGCCTGTAAAGATGGCAAACATTATTAAGAACGAATGGGACAGAATTGGATGTTTCTTTTCCCCTTCGTCTTCCTTTAAAAAAATATTCCCGGTCCTGGACTCTCAATTGGAGTTGTGGGGTTCCGTCCCTAAGGTGGATGCCGCTATCTCCATGCTTGCCAAACGCACTTCTATTATGCTTGAGGATAGCTCGTCGGTCAGAGAGCCTATGGATAAAAAGATGGAAACTCTTCTAAGAAAGATGTTTCAACATACAGGATATTTGTTTCAACTGGCAGAGGCTGTTGCTGGAGCAGCTACCTACTGGTGCGACTCCTTATCAGAATTAATCGAGGTGGAGGGTCCCCTCAACATTATCCAGGAAAGAATTAAGGCCTTGAGAATTGCTAATTCTTTTGTCTGTGATGCAAACATGCAGATTATTCGCCTAAATGCTAAGGCTTCTGGCTTTTCGGTTCAGGCCCGTCGGGCACTCTGGCTGAAATCATGGTCTGTGGATATGACTTCTAAGTCCAGACTTCTTTCCCTCCCCTTTAAGGGAAAGATTTTATTTGGTCTAGGCCTGGACTCCATTATCTCTACGGTTACAGGGGTAAGGGTGCCTTCCTACCGCAAGATAAAAATAGCAAATCTAAGGGACAAGTTTCTAATTTTCGTTCCTTTTGTTCTCATAAATCCCAACGACAGCAGTCCTCCGATAAGCCTGAGCAAACCAAAGTACTTGGAAGCTGGTTTAGTCCTGGAATAAGTCAAAGCAGAGCAAGAAGCCCACCGAGACTAAATCGGCATGAAGGGGAGACCCCCGATCTGGCTCTGGATCGTGTAGGGGGCAGACTGTCGCTCTTTTTAGACGTTTGGTTCAGGCACGTGCAGGATTCATGGTTCCTGGAGGTCATAGCTCAGGGATACAAGATAGGTTTCAAGTCTCATCCACCCAAGGGCAGATTTATCCTCTTAATCCTGTCTTCCAGACCAGAAAATATTGAAGCCTTTCTGGAGTGCGTGCGGGATCTGTCCTCCTTAGCGGTCATTGTCCCGGTACCTATTGCAGAATGAGGTTTGGGATACTATCTTACTATTTGTAAGATTTTTACGAAGGTTCTAGGGGCTCTTCTAGCTGTTTCCAGAACCCGGGGTATAGCAGTAGCTCTATACTTGGACGATATTCTGGTACAAGCACCATCTTTTCGTCTGGCGGTGGTCCATTCGGAATCTCTTCTCTCTCTTCTTCGATCTCATGAATGGAAGATAAACCTAGAAGAGTTCTATTATACCAAGCACCAGGGTGGAATTCCTGGGTACTATAATAGACTCCATAGACATGAGAATATTTCTAACAGACCAGAGATGTTGCAAGCTAGCTTTGGCATGTCTTGCCCTCCGGACCTCCTTAAGGCCCTCTCTGGCTCAGTGTTTAGAGGTGATTGGTCTCATGGTGTCCAGCATGGACATCATTCCCTTTGCCAGGTTCCATCTCAGACCGTTGCAACTGTGCATGCTGAGGCAGTTGAACAGCAATCATTCAGATCTGTCTCAACAAATTTCTCTGGACAACCGGTCGAGAGAATCACTCTCTTGGTGGCTCTGTCCAGATCATATGTCCCGAGGGACATCTTTCGTAAGACCATCCTGGGAGATTGTGACTACGGACGCAAGCCTATCAGGAAGGGGAGCTGTTTGGGGTGCCAAGAAGGCAGAGGGCCTGTGGACTCAGGGGGAATTCTTCCTCCCAATCAACATTCTTTAACTTCGGGCGAACTTCAATGCTCTGAAGGCTTGGCCTCTTCTGGGTTCGTCCCAGTTTATCAGATTACAATCAGACAATATAACCTTGTGGCTTACATCAACCATCAGGGTGGAACGAGAAGCTCCCTAGCAGTGAGGGAAGTATCTCGGATTCTGGAGTGGGTGGAGGCCCACAGCTGTTCGCTTTCAGTGATCCACATTCCGGGTTTAGACAACTGGGAAGCAGATTTTCTAAGCAGACAATCCTTTAAACCGGGAGAATGGTCTCTCCATCCCGTAGTGTTTGCGGAGATATGCAACAGGTGGGGAACGCCGTAGATAGATCTCATGGCGTCCCGTCTCAATACCAAGCTACCCAGATATGGGTCGAGGTCCAGGGATCCTCAGGCGGAGCTAATAGATGCATTAGCAGTGCCTTGGAGGTTCAATCTAATTTACCTTTTCCCGCTGTTACCACTACTTCCTCAGGTAGTGGCCCGCATCGAGCAGGAATCAGTGATACTGATTGCTCCATCGTGGCCGAGAAGGATGTGGTTCGCGGATCTGGTGGGGATGTCATCATCTCTTCCGTGGAAGTTACCTTGTAGCAGGGATCTGCTGGAAAAAGGTCCTTTTGTTCATCAAAATGTAGATTCTCTGAGGCTGACTGCGTGGAGATTGAATGCTTATTCCTACCCAAGAGAGGTTTTTCTGAGAGAGTTATTGATACTTTTATTCAAGCTCGTAATCCGGTTACTCGTCGCATCTATCATAAGGTGTGGAGAACCCTCTTATTCTGGTGGGAATAGCGTGGATTTTTTATTTTTATTGAGGTAAAGGCAAAGCACAAATAGATCATATATATATATATATATATATATATATAAAGTTGCAGAAGTGTACGGCACTCACTAAATAGGTTCAGCTACCTGGTGCTCTCACTGGGAAGATACAAACAGTAGAACAGCAATGAATCCCACGGACGGGCTCCGTGTTGCAGCCAGGATCCAAATTGGCAGTATTTTACCAAACATTTCGGCTCAAACACGAGCCTTTGTCAATGGTGTACAAAACCAAATGTGAAATACTAGACAAACCCACACCTTAAATACCCACCCAGCCCAAGTGACAAACCAATCAGTATATGCATGCGTTAGACACCCACTCTCACAGGGCAAAACTTTTGCCGGGTTCACCATAGGCGCGGCGTGACGTCATCACGCTACCTCCGTCCCAGGTGAATCCACAGTGGCCACACGCGACCATAGCAACCAACCATAAACAACTGTGTTGTGTAGATGCGCAATCGGATGTAAAACTGACAGGTATTAGACTAAATAT
The DNA here is from genome assembly GCF_027579735.1 of Bombina bombina. Classification (NCBI taxonomy): domain Eukaryota; kingdom Metazoa; phylum Chordata; class Amphibia; order Anura; family Bombinatoridae; genus Bombina; species Bombina bombina. Next base: position 981,921,499 of record NC_069499.1, on the reverse strand, counting down.
CGATCAGTGAGTGATCAGAACAACCCCACATAAAAATATAATAACAAAAAGGTATCTAACTGTTTGTAATGCAGAACAAACCTTATATATTGCTTTTGGAAAAGAAATGCTACATTAACCCATAGTTTAATAACTAATAACACAGCCCTCTATACCCGCAATATCAAGGCGTGTGGGAAGTAGCTAAGGGGGGGTAAGCCCCCAATGTATTTAAATTAATACAAGATGCATCAAGTGTAAGGAGTAGGTAGAAACTAAGTACTGGATGACTCCCAGTTGCTTACAACTCATTTGTGTTTGTACCAACAGCCAAAGTCTATGTTGACATTCAGTCCCCGAGGGGCAACGGTGTCCAAAGTGAAGATCCAGCGGGATTCCATTCTTAACAGGGCTAATCCTCTATCTCCACCACGTCTGTTGTGGGGCACATGATCAATCAGCATCACCCGTAATGAGGAGACAGAATGTCCCGCAGTTGCAAAATGTCTTGCAACTGGTTGCTCAGATCGTCCCTTATCAATCGCCTGACGGATTGCCGTTTTGTGGTTTGTCAAGCGTTCCTTGAATGGTGTCACCGTTTTGCCTATGTAAAATTTTGAACATGGGCAAATAATGGTGTAAACCACATATTCCGAGGTGCAAGAGAGTCTATGCTTTATTTTATACCTCTTGTTGTTGTGGGGATGTTGGAAGGATGTTCCAGCGATAAGATTGTTGCAAGTGACACAATTGCCACACTTGTAGCATCCTGGTTTCCCTCTCGTTAGCCATGTCTGTTTCTCATAACAGTGTGTAGGGTCACTGAGTACCAGTAGATCTCTAAGGTTGCTTGCTCGTTTGTATACCAACCGGGGTACCGGAGCATCCACAAAGAGTAGGCTAGTATCCTTAGAGAGCATCATCCAGTATTTCTTAATCACATTCTGGAGCATCCCAGATCCCGGAGTATAAGTGGTTATGAAGTTCATCCGCTTGGGCTGTTCAATCGTTATCCGTTTTGATATTGTGCGATTCTGAGTGAGTTTGCTTGCTTCACTTGTTTGTTGATTTATTAGGGTCGGTGGATATCCTCTCCCCAGAAATTTTTCGGACATTTCTTCGAGTTGTTTCTCTTTTCGGGAGTCATCCGTGTTGTTCCGGACGACCCACAGGAGTTGGGAGGAACTGACACCATCTTTCTGAAATCTAGGATGGAAACTCTGATAATGTAGAATAGAATTTTTATCAGTGGGTTTTTTAAACAAAGTGGTATGTAATTTATGACCATTGGGTGTTTCTACCCTGAAAATTTCCAGATCCAGAAAGTGAATCTGGTTATTGTTGTGTTCCATTTTGAATCTGATGGTCGAATCAAGGGCATTCAACCCTTCAACCCATTCAATAAGATTTTCAGGGGTACCACCCCAAATCATGAAGACATTGTCTATGTACCTACGATACATTCTGATGGGGTTCTGTCTGGAGAAAATATTGTATTTTTCATACATAGCCATATAGATGTTTGGCATACGATGGGGCCATATTTGACCCCATCGCAGTGCCCATAATTTGTAAGAAGTATTCATTCTCAAATCGAAAGTAATTTTTCTCCAGGCAGAACTCTATCAGATGCAGCAGGAATTCTACAGGCGGACCAGTATATAGTGGATTATCACTCAGGATTTGTCTCACCATATCTATACCATGACCATGGGGTATCACCGTGTATAAACTCACTACATCCATGGTAACTAGAATGTCAGTAGAAGCTAGGCTGTCAAAGTCCCTCAGTAGTTTAATGAGTTCAGAAAAGTCTTTAAGGTGGGACTGGGTATTTTGTACCACCGGTTGTAGGTAAAAATCAATAAATTCTGCTGGAGGCTGCATGAGTGATCCCCTGGCAGATACAATAGGTCTGCCATGGGGATCTTCAAGTGACTTATGGATCTTGGGCAGTAAGTATAGTATTGGGCAGATTGGATAATCAACTGAAAGAAACCCCAATACGTCATCATCAATTACCTCAGCTTGGTATGCCATACCCAGGAATTCATCAATCTCTCTTTTAAAAGGTTTAGTCGGATTAGACTGTAATTGGCGATAAGTGTTTGGATCATGTAGTTGTTTGTAAGCCTCACCTCTATATTGTACATAATCAAGTATTACCGTGGCACCACCCTTATCCGCTGGCCTTATGACTATGTCTCTATCAGTAGATAAAGACTTAATTGCCCGTCTTTCAGCACTTGTAAGATTATCTCTTGGCAGAGGCATATCCTTGTGTAGTTCAGTAAGGGTGGTTGTACAAATATGATGGAATGTTTTTATCGAAGAGTGTGTGTTAATCGGTTCAAAGGTGCTGCTTGCTTTAAATTGTTTTGGAGTCTGATCCCCTTTATCTTTAAAAAAATCTTTAAGCTTCAACTGCCTTTGAAATCTTCCCATATCAACCATCAAATCAAACAAATCGCAGCGGGGAGTTGGTACAAAAGATAAACCCCTATTAAGAACTCTTATCTCGTCACCCGTAAGAGGGCGTTTGCTCAAATTATAGATTATTGTGTCTTTTTCTGTCGTTGTTGGTTTTTTCATTTTGCCCCGCCCCCTCCTGAGGCTATCGCCTCGGGGCCTGCGGCTAAAGGGGATTTCTGTGCAGATCGTGTAATTACCCCGCTAGATGTAGTAGCTGTTGTGTTCTGAGTTTCACTTTGTGAAGAGTCCCCCCCACTGCTGTCTACTGTGGTGAGATTAATCCGTCTGTTCTTATTGAAAGGTATTCTCCTACGTCCACTCCAAGTGGTATCCCTCCCAAACAACCAACTATAGACCCTTGCCCTGTGAGAGTGGGTGTGTAACGGATGCATATACTGATTGGTTTGTCACTTGGGCTGGGTGGGTATTTAAGGTGTGGGTTTGTCTAGTATTTCACATTTGGTTTTGTACACCATTGACAAAGGCTTGTGTTTGAGCCGAAACGTTTGGTAAAATACTGCCAATAAAACGGAGTGTTTATGAAAATCCTGTGTGCCTGCTTCTTTTGGATCCTGGCTGCAACACAGAGCCCGTCCGTGGGATTCATTGCTGTTCTACTGTATATATATATATATATATATATATACATACAGGTGGCCCTCGGTTTACGACGGTTCAATTTGCGCCGTTTCAGAATAACGCCCTTTTTTTCCAGTCATGTGACTGCTATTGAAAAGCATTAACTGCTATTGAAAGCATTAGCACATGCATACATTAAAATAGCCAGTAGGTGGAGCTGTCCGCTTGTGTTGCAGCAAACACATGCAAAGAAAAGCAAGCCAGACGAGCTTTCAAAGGAACAAGATCTAGCAGCCACTTCCCTTAGATGCAGACTCAATGCAGAGAACTGTTTGCAGAAAAAGGCAAGTAAAAACGTTTTTCTTCATTAAACTTAGTTTGATTATGATACAGTCTGTTGTGTGATTATTTTGTCTTTGTTCATTAAACTTAGATTGATGATGATACAGTCTGTTTGTGTGATAATTTTATTAGGTGCGGTTTAGCAAATGTTTTTGTTTATTAAACTTAGTTTGATGATGAAACAATCTATTTTATTAGGTTAATAATGCTGTTTCGCATTTAAAGTCTTAATTTCAAAGCTTTAAAAATAATGTATTAGGTGTTACTTATGTCAATTTTGAGAGGGGCCTGGAACCTAACTCCCTCACTTCCCTTTGACTTACATTATAAACTGGGTTTCAATTTACAACGGTTTCGATTTACAACCATTCCTTCTGGAACCTAACCCCGGCGTAAACTGAGGGCTACCTGTGTGTGTATGTATGTATATATATATATATATAATACAGTTACATGACAGTGTTAAGGCTTAAAATCCTCCATTTCAAATAGGTAGATGTATAGTATAAACTCACTAATAATAGCAATACAGCGTTGAAGCTAAGGATAGTGCGTGAAATAATTAACTTATTATTGATGTGCCATATGTATTATAAACCCTCCTTGACACCCAGGAGGCCACTTTTGGACCTTAAATGACAAAATATATTATTTACCTAATGGAGAGTATTATGATAAATAGATAACCACTCGTGGGTTACTTTGGTTGAACCTCAGTTTTTATATTAACCATATGGAAGTTGTGTATATATAGTTAACTTTGAATATTATTATAGTAAACATTGAATCTTAATACTATAGGAATGAAAGTATAATAACTGCCTCCAACTGTTGGTTGGGGGGAGAATGAAATTGGTAAGCATATGCATATAGAGCAGGTAAATAGTATCATAGGGCACACTTTATATTTGATACACGATGGTGGAGCCGCAATACTACACTTCCACACAATTGCATAAGTCACCGTAAGGCATGCATGAACCGACCACTATCTATAAAAAAAACTGATACAGGTCTATGAATATAATAAGCAGATTTAGGGTAATATACAGTGCTAGTCCTCAGTTATCAGCAGGGGTCATACAATATGAAAGAATAGTTTGTACAGTAACCCAAATTAACTGTCTTCAGCTTTACGTTATGTGATAAAATCAGAGGGGACACCATACATTACGCACATTATACTGGCCTAGGCATCAGGCTTTGGAGCCGTCATCATATAATTAATTGGCGCTTAATATGTTTGGGAGTCTATGAGTATTAGGATGTCCATGTTTATGATACAGGAAGGTTAGACCCCATGCTTCAGGCTTGTTGGCCATCCTGCAAGATAGAACTCCTCTCTGGAACAAACATAGGGTGGCTTATGATGTAAAAGTCCCAGGGAGAAGGAACATTATGGCAGACCAATAGGTTATTAAAGTATTTCTGTTACACACAAGCCAGCATTAAACTCGGTGGAGATCTTCCCGTATTTATACCCACTTACGGACCGTCCAGTATATAACAGGATGATGAGTTCCCACCATTATGACAAAGTCCCCGGGGTAGAACCATGGACATCTGCAGCACACTAGGAAAAGTCCCGGTCAGTATCTAAGCTCCGGGCATGGGCGCATAAGGCGTCCTCTCACTAACCTATTCCAGACCGGGGAGCACAGGGGGTAAAGTAAGGTACATTCACAGCCCGGTAAGTGTGAGAGTTGGTAATCAAGGTAGGATCTTGTGAGATGTTTTATGGAGCTGTGTGTTCAACTTGCAGCAGCTGGACGGCCTCCGTATTCTTAACCTGGGAAGGGCCTAGATCTGGAAGACACAACCATATCTGGTGGAGCATGGCTCCCTTTACACCTTGAGTGAGTACTGCCCCTGCTCCTGTACCGGGAAGCGGTATATTTCTTGGTTCGAGATCCCCAACTGTTACAACAGGTAGCTCAATGCCATATGTCGCACTGAAACCAGCGTGAGTGTAGCGGGCTGGTAAGTCGCGCACTCTCTCCCTCTGTGCTGACAGCCGCTGTGCACTCAGTGAGAGCGAGAAGATATGGGTTCAACTGAGAGCTCCTTTCTCCCAGAGTGCTCTTACCTCCACTTTCTGGTGCAGCTCCCCGTTCACTTCTGAGCTCGGAGTCAGGGTGGACAACAACTGTCCCTTCCAGTGGGATATGTTCTTCCGAAGTAATGTCCTCCTCTGTAGAAGTGGCGGTTTTCATCATCATTTTTGGGGAGCTTGTTGCGCTCTTAGGGGTGCAAATACTGCCATATTCTAACGTCAGGTGGGCTGAGATGCTTAGAAGTTGGTCGTCTAGTAGTTTGGCAATAACGGCAATCAGTGATGTTTCTCTGGGGTCCATTCTATTTCAGTATGTTTAAAGCTTTCTCTCATTAACTCAGCGTAGGTTTTGTTTGTGTCAAAGTGCCTTCAGTCGAGCTGCTCTACCAGTTTGGATGGCCTGTCGCCAAGGCTTCAGGGTAGATGTAATAAAAAGTGGTGAGTAGCTCAGGAGCTGAAGCTCCATTCGACCTGAAAGATGGCCGCCTGGAAGTCCCCAATAGCGTGGATTTTCCTGGCATACAGTTAAGGTTGCCAGGATCCTATCTTTTCTCCAGGATGGACTGGAGAAGGGCCATTCTGCCAGTTTCCTGAGGGGACAGATTTCGGCCCTGTCTGTTTTACTGCACAAGAGGCTTGCAGAGCTTCCAGATGTACAGTCCTTTGTTAAGGCTCTGACTAGGATCAGACGTGTGTTTTGATCTAATGTGCCTCCTTGGAGTCTAAATCTTGTTCTCAAGGTTTCACAACGGGCTCCGCTTGAGCCTATGCATGAAGTTGACATTAAATTATTGTCCTGGAAGGTTCTTTTTCTACTGGCTATTGCTGCGCGCAGAGTATCTGAGGTATCTGAGATTGCGGCCTTGCAATATGAGCCTCCTTATCTGGTGTTCCATTCTATAAAGGCTGCCCTTAATACAAAGTTAGGTTTTCTTCCTAAGGTCGTGTCAGACCCCAACATCAATCAAGAGATTGTGGTTCCTTCCTTGTGTCCCAATCCTTCTTCTTCAAAGGAACGTTTGCTTCATAATTTGGATGTGGTTCGCGCCTTGAAGTTCTATCTTCAGGCTACTAAGGATTTTAGACAAACTTCTTCCTTGTTTGTAGTCTATTCCGGGAAGCGTATGGGTCAGAAGATCTCTTCGACTTCCTTATCTTTTTGGTTAAGGCGTGTTATCCACTTTGATTATGAGACAGCGGGACATAATCCTCCTTTAGAGGATTATGGCTCATTCTACTAGAGCAGTGGCTTCCTCTTGGACCTTTAAGAACAAGGCCTCTATGGATCAGATTTGTAACAAGGTTACCTGGTCCTCCTTACATACTTTTCTTTCATGTAATTAGCAAGAGTCCATGAGCTAGTGACGTATGGGATATACATTCCTACCAGGAGGGGCAAAGTTTCCCAAACCTTAAAATGCCTATAAATACACCCCTCACCACACCCACAATTCAGTTTTACAAACGTTGCCTCCGATGGAGGTGGTGAAGTAAGTTTGTGCTAGATTCTACGTTGATATGCGCTCCGCAGCAAGTTGGAGCCCGGTTTTCCTCTCAGCGTGCAGTGAATGTCAGAGGGATGTGAGGAGAGTATTGCCTATTTGAATGCAGTGATCTCCTTCTACGGGGTCTATTTCATAGGTTCTCTGTTATCGGTCGTAGAGATTTATCTCTTACCTCCCTTTTCAGATCGACGATATACTCTTATATATACCATTACCTCTGCTGATTCTCGTTTCAGTACTGGTTTGGCTTTCTACAAACATGTAGATGAGTGTCCTGGGGTAAGTTAATCTTATTTTCTGTGACACTCTAAGCTATGGTTGGGCACTTTGTTTATAAAGTTCTAAATATATGTATTCAAACATTTATTTGCCTTGACTCAGAATGTTCAACTTTCCTTATTTTTCAGACAATCAGTTTCATATTTGGGATAATGCATTTGAATTAATCATTTTTTCTTACCTTTCAAAAATTTGACTCTTTTTTCCCTGTGGGCTGTTAGGCTCGCGGGGGCTGAAAATGCTTCATTTTATTGCGTCATTCTTGGCGCGGATTTTTTTGGCGCAAAAATTCTTTTCCGTTTCCGGCGTCATACGTGTCGCCGGAAGTTGCGTCATTTTTTTGACGTTATTTTGCGCCAAAAATGTTGGCGTTCCGGATGTGGCGTCATTTTTGGCGCCAAAAGCATTTAGGCGCCAAATAATGTTGGCGTCTTGTTTGGCGCTAAAAAAATATGGGCGTCGCTTTTGTCTCCACATTATTTAAGTCTCATTATTTATTGCTTCTGGTTGCTAGAAGCTTGTTCACTGGCATTTTTTTCCCATTCCTGAAACTGTCATTTAAGGATTTTGTTCAATTTGCTTTATATGTTGTTTTTTCTATTACATATTGCAAGATGTTCCACGTTGCAACTGAGTCAGAAGATACTTCAGGAAAATCACTGCCGGGGCTGGAGCTACCAAGCTAAGTGTATCTGCTATAAATTTTTGGTATCTGTTTCTCCAGCTGTTGTTTGTATTGCATGTCATGACAAACTTATTAATGCAGATAAAATTTCCTTTAGTACTGTTATATTACCTGTTGCTGTTCCGTCAACATCTAATTTTCAGAGTGTTCCTGATAAACATAAGAGATTTTATTTTTTAAATCCATTTAGAAGGCTATGTCTGTTATTTCTCCTTCTAGTTTACATAAAAGTCTTTTAAAACTTCTCTTTTTTTCAGATGAATTTTTAAATGAACATCATCATTCTGATACTGATAATGGTTCTTCTGGATCAGAGGTTTCTGTCTCAGAGGTTGATGCTGATAAAACTTTGTATTTGTTCAAGATGGAATTTATTCGTTCTTTATTTTAAAGAAGTATTAATTGCTTTAGATATAGAGGATTCTGGTCCTCTTGATACTGAATCCAAACGTTTAAATAGGGTTTTTAAATCTCCTGTAGTTATTCCAGAAGTGTTTAATCTCCCTGATGTTTTTTCTGAAGTAATTTCCAGGGAATGGAATAATTTGGGTAATTCTTTTACTCCTTCTAAACATTTAAGCAATTATATCCTGTGCCATCTGACAGATTAGAGTTTTTTGGGACAAAATCCCTAAGGTTTGGGGCTGTCTCTATTACTACTATTCCTACGGCAGATAGTACTAAATTTAAAGATCCTTTAGATAAGAAAATTGAATCCTTTCTAAGAAAAGTTTACTTATGTTCAGGTAATCTTCTTAGACCTGCTATATTTTTACCGGATGTTGCTGCAGCTTCAACTTTTTGGTTAGAAGTTTTAGCACAACAAGTAACAGATCATAATTTTATAGCATTATTATTATTCTATAACATGCTAATAATTTTATTGGTGATACCATCTTTTGATATCATTAGAGTTGATGTCAGGTATATGTCTCTAGCTATTTTAGCTAGAAAAGCTTTATGGATTAAACTTGGAATGCTGATATGTCTTCTAAGTCAACTTTGTTTTCCCTTTCTGTCCAGGGTAATATTCATTTTTTCGTTCTTTTTTTTCATAATAAGGAACAAAAGCCTGATCCTTCATCCTCAGGAGCGGTATCAGTTTGGAAACTATTTCCAGTTTGGAATATATCCAAGCCTTATAGAAACCTATAGTCAGCTCCTAAGTACCCATGAAGGTGCGGCCCTTTTTCCAGTTCAGCTGGTATGGGGCAGATTACGTTTTCTTCAAAGGAATTTGGATCAATTCCGTTCTCAATCTCTGGTTTCAGAACATTGTTTCAGAAAGGTACAGAATTGGCTTCAAGTTAAGGCCTCCTGCTAAGAGATTTTTTTCTTTCCTGTGTCCCAGTTAACACAGCAAGGCTCAGCATTTCTGAAATGTGTTTCAGATCTAGAGTTGGCTGGAGTAATTATGCCAGTTCCAGTTCTGGAACAGGGACTAGGGTTTTATTTTATCTCTTCATTGTACCAAAGAAGGTCAATTCCTTCAGACCAGTTCCGGATCTATCAATATTGAATCGTTATGTAAGGATACCAACATTGTTTAGCAAGGGCATTTTATGTCTACAATAGATTTACAGGATGTGTATCTGCATATTCCGATTCATCCAGTTCATTTTTAGTGTCTGAGATTCTCTTTTTAGACAAGCATTACCAGTTTTGTGGCTCTACCGTTTGGCCTAGCCTCAGTTCCAAGAATTTTTTTCAAAGATTCTCGGTGCCCTTCTTTCTGTATTCAGAGAACAGGGTTTTGGTATTTCCTTATTTGGACGATTATCTTGGTATTTGCTCAGTCTTCTCATTCGAAGAATCTCATGCGAATCGATTTGTGTTGTTTCTTCAAGATCATGGTTGGAGGATCAATTTACCAAAAAGTTCATTGATTCCTCAGTCAAGGGTAACCTTTCTGGGTTTCCAGATAGATTCAGTGTCCATGACTCTGTCTTTAACAGACAAAAGACGTCTAAAATTGATTTCAGCTTGTCGAAACCTTCAGTCACAATCATTCCCTTCGGTAACCTTATGCATGGAAATTCTAGGTCTTATGACTGCTGCATCGGACGCGATCCCCTTTGCTCGTTTTCACATGCGACCTCTTCAGCTCTGTATGCTGAATCAATGGTGCAAGGATTACACAAAGATATCTCAATTTATATCTTTCAAACCGATTGTTCGACACTCTCTAACGTGGTGGACAGATCACCATCGTTTAATTCAGGGGGCTTCTTTTTGTGCTTCCGACCTGGACTGTAATTTCAACAGATACAAGTCTCACAGGTTGGGGAGCTGTGTGGGGATCTCTGACGGCACAAGGAGTTTGGGAATCTCAGGAGGTGAGATTACCGATCAATATTTTGGAACTCCGTGCAATTTTCAGAGCTCTTCAGTTTGGCCTCTTCTGTAGAGAGAATCGTTCATTTGTTTTCAGACAGACAATGTCACAACTGTGGCATACATCAATCATCAAGGAGGGACTCACAGTCCTCTGGCTATGAAAGAAGTATCTCGAATTTTTTTGGTTTGGGCGGAATCCAGCTCCTGTCTAATCTCTGCGGTTTATATCCCAGGTGTAGACAATTGGGAAGCGGATTATCTCAGCCGCCAAATGTTCCATCCGGGCGAATGGTCTCTTCACCCAGAGGTATTTCTTCAGATTGTTCAAATGTGGGAACTTCCAGAAATAGATCTGATGGCGTCTCATGTCAACAAGAAACTTCCCAGATATCTGTCCAGATCCCGGGATCCTCAGGCGGAGGCAGTGGATGCATTATCACTTCCTTGGAAGTATCATCCTGCCTATATCTTTCCGCCTCTAGTTCTTCTTCCAAGAGTAATCTCCAAGATTCTGAAGGAATGCTCGTTTGTTCTGCTGGTAGCTCCGGCATGGCCTCACAGGTTTGGTATGCGGATCTTGTCCGGATGGCCTCTTGCCAACCATGGACTCTTCCGTTAGACCAGACTTTATGTCGCAAGGTCCTTTTTTCCATCAGGATCTGAAATCCTTAAATTTTTAGGTATGGAGATTGAACGCTTGATTCTTGGTCAAAGAGGTTTCTCTGACTCTGTGATTAATACTATGTTACAGGCTCGTAAATCTGTATCTAGAGAGATATATTATAGAGTCTGGAAGACTTATATTTTTTGGTGTCTTTCTCATCATTTTTCTTGGCATTCTTTTAGAATGCCGAGAATTTTTTTCAGTTTCTTCAGGATGGTTTAGATAAGGGTTTGTCTGCAAGTTCCTTGAAAGGACAAATCTCTGCTCTTTCTGTTCTTTTTCACAGAAAGATTACTATTCTTCCTGATATTCATTGTTTTGTACAAGCTTTGGTTTGTATAAAACCTGTCATTAAGTCAATTTCTCCTCCTTGGAGTTTGATTTTGGTTCTGGGAGCTCTTCAAGCTCCTCCCTTTGAACCTATGCATTCATTGGTCATTAAATTACTTTCTTGGAAAGTTTTGTTCTTTTTGGCCATCTCTTCTGCCAGAAGAGTTTCTGAATTATCTGCTCTTTTCTTGTGAGTCTCCTTTTCTGATTTTTCATCAGGATAAGGCGGTGTTGCAAACTTCTTTTGAATTTTTACCTAAAGTTGTGATTTCCAACAACATTAGTAGAGAAATTGTGGTTCCTTCATTATGTCCTAATCTTAAGAATTCTAAGGAGAAAGCATTGCATTCTTTGGATGTTGTTAGAGCTTTGAAATATTATGTTGAAGCTACTAAGTCTTTCCGAAAGACTTCTAGTCTATTTGTTATCTTTTCCGGTTCTAGAAAAGGCCAGAAAGCTTCTGCCATTTCTTTGGCATCTTGGTTGAAATCTTTAATTCATCTTGCCTATGTTGAGTCGGGTAAAACTCCGCCTCAGAGGATTACAGCTCATTCTACCAGGTCAGTTTCTACTTCCTGGGCGTTTAGGAATGAAGCTTCGGTTGATCAGATTTGCAAAGCAGCAACTTGGTCCTCTTTGCATACTTTTTCAATTCTACCATTTTGATGTATTTTCTTCTTCTGAAGCAATTTTTGGTAGAAAAGTACTTCAGGCAGCGGTTTCAGTCTGAATCTTCTGCTTATGTTTTTTATTAAACTTTATTTTGGGTGTGGATTATTTTCAGCAGGAATTAGCTGTCTTTATTTTATCCCTCCCTCTCTAGTGACTCTTGTGTGGAAAGATCCACATCTTGGGTAATCATTATCCCATACGTCACTAGCTCATGGACTCTTGCTAATTACATGAAAGAAAACATAATTTATGTAAGAACTTACCTGATAAATTCATTTCTTTCATATTAGCAAGAGTCCATGAGGCCCACCCTTTTTGTGGTGGTTATGATTTTTTTGTATAAAGCACAATTATTCCAATTATTTTATATGCTTTCGCACTTTTTTATCACCCCACTTCTTGGCTATTCGTTAAACTGAATTGTGGGTGTGGTGAGGGGTGTATTTATAGGCATTTTAAGGTTTGGGAAACTTTGCCCCTCCTGGTAGGAATGTATATCCCATACATCACTAGCTCATGGACTCTTGCTAATATGAAAGAAATGAATTTATCAGGTAAGTTCTTACATAAATTATGTTTTTCAAAATTTTACAAGTTTTATGTTTTTTGTTTCGGCTGAAACAGCTTTCGGGAGAAGGGTTTTGCAGGCTGTGGTGCCCTCAGATTAGGGTCCGCCTCTCTTTTTGTCCCTCCCGTTATCATTCAGTGTCCTCCAGATAATTTAATTTCCTTCTGTATAAGGAGAGTCCACGGCCCCCTCACGTGTTCTCCGATGGGCGGCCCTCTAAATTTTATTTTTCTTCTGGCACCATTTATACCGTGATATTTCTTTTACTGTTCCTTGTTCCCTCGGCAGAATGACTGGGGGATTAAGGAAGTGGGAGAGGTATTTAAGCCTTTGGCTGGAGTGTCTTTGCCTCCTCCAGGTGGCCAGGTTCAGTATTCCCAACAGTAAGGAATGACTCTCCTTGTCGCGCCGCTCTAGCTGTTTCTAGGGATGCGGCGCCTGCTGTCTGCTCGTTGCCTAGGGGGGAGTCGGCTCCTCTCTGCGTGCGGCGGTAACGTCATCACCGCACGCTTCCTCCTTCAGAAGCCAGTCTGGATCTCCTGTGGCGCAAATCCTGCGCCTATGTAAGTAACTTCAGTCCTACCTTTCACTGCCCATATATAGGTGTTACTTACTGTTCTCCTGGGTGTTATTTATTCGTATGCTGGATTGTTATTTTGTTGCTGACCCCTGTTTGTCTGACCACTCTGCCTCTTTAACCCTTAACTGCTGGATTGATACTGCTGCTGAACTCTGCTTGTGTGACCACTCTGCCTCTTTAACCCTTAACTGCTGGATTGATATTGTTGCTGAACTCTGCCTGTCTGACCACTCTACTTGTTAACCCCTCTCTGTAGCCAAACCCTGCCTGCCTGACCATCCTAGTGGTTTGTCTCTGGTTTCCTGCCTGTTGCTGCCAAGGACTGTCCTGCCTGTGGTGAGTGCCATTTATCTAATCTTGTAAACCTACTCTGCCCTGGGATATTCCCTGTCATTCCGTCTTGACGCCGAGATAACAATACTACTGGCCGAGTTTGGTCTGATAGAGGAGTATCCCACAAGCATTACATTGTACTTGGGCCATGGTGCCAGATGAAGTAGCACAAGCAGTTTATCTTCAGTGACAGATGTTGGGAACCCATACCACACAGTTGCAGAATATGGATTCCAAGCTAGAGGCTATAACCGCTCAACTCTCTTTACTAGTTACAGCAAGGAATACTGCCCCTGTTGTTGTACTGCCAGTCTCTTCTCCTAGTACTGCGGCTTCTTCCTCTGCTTCTGCAAGTATACCCCGGATACCATTGCCTGCCAAGTATAAAGGTACTACTGATTGCAGGGGTTTTCTTAACCAATGCAGGCTGCACTTCCGCAATGATCCTTACACCTTTTAGTCTCACCAGTCAAGGATCACCTTTATCATTTCCTTACTGAAAGACAAGGCTTAAGCCTGGGTCTCTCTTCTTTTGGAACAGAACGCTCCACTCCTGCATGATGCTCATGCTTTTATTTCTGCAGTATCGTCTGTGTTTTGGGAATTCTGGCCATACCCCTGCTGCAGAATTTTCTCTCCTGGACCTCTGCCAGAGCAATAGAACTGTGGCACAATTCGCCATCGAGTTTCGCACCTTGGCACTTGAAACAGCTTGGGATGGCAGTGCTCTCAAGGCAGCCTTTAGGAGGTGTCTGCATGAATGCATCAAAGATGAACTCACTTATCGTGATGTTCCTTCTTCTTTGGATGACTTTATAACGTTTTGTATCAGTCTGGAATCTCGCTTTCAGGAGAGACAAGCCGAAAGAGACAAAACTAGGAGGGTCCTTCCCTCCCGTCCTCCTATTCGTCTGGGTTCGGCAGTATCCTCTACCCCTTCAACAGCTCCAGTTACCCCAGTGGAGGAACCCATGGATCTCTCCTCCTTCAAACCTTCAGAAAATGAAAGACAGAGGAGATTGAGACTATGCTTTTATTGTGGGTCTAACACCCACCAACTAAAGGACTGTGACATTCGGCCGGGAAAAGCCAATACTTAGGGGATAACACTGGGGTACCTCTAAGCATGATCACTACTAAATCCCCTCACTCCACTCGGATTCTGGTACCTGTAACCCTTACCTTCCTTCAGAAAACTGTCCACACTCAAGCTTTCATTGATTCAGGGGCAGCTGGCAACTTTCTGGATCACCGTTTTATGATTCAAGCTGCCTTGCCTCTTCTGCAGAAAAGACATTGTCTCAAAATAACTACTGTGGATGGCACCCTCCTTGGTTCAGGGTTGATCCATTTTGAGTCGGCACCCCTGACCCTGACTGTGGGAGTCCTTCATACCGAACAGCTGCAGTTCGTGGTCAATCATTCCCCAGCACAGCCTGTCATCCTTGGCTTTGTATAAACAAACCACAGTTCGACTGGGCTGAAGGAGAACTGGCCTGCTAGGGTACCTCCTGTTTCCATTCCTGCCTTGCTAAAGTCACTCCTCTACTCCATATCCTCATAGCCAGTATAGAGACTCCTCCAAACCTTCCCTCAGTATATACAGACTTTGCAGATGTGTTTGAGTAAAAGGTAGCCGATGTGCTACCACACCACCGTTCTTATACTGCAAAATGTACCTCTTTCCCGGAGCCCCACTTCCTAAAGGGAGGACTTATCCACTCTCCAAAGCTGAAACCAAATCAATAGAGGAGTATATCCAAGATAATCTAGCTAAAGGCTTCATTCGCCCTTCCTCCTCTCATGCTGGGACAGGCTTCTTTTTCGTCAGTAAGAAAGATGGTGAGCTCAGACCCTGCATCGACTACAGGGCCTTGAACAATATAACTATCAAGAACCGCTATCCCATTCCTTTGATCACCGAGCTCTTTGAATGACTCCAGAATGCTTGCTTCTTCACCAAGTTGGACTTACGTGGGGCATACAATCTGATCCGTATCTTCCCAGGCCACGAATGGAAGACCGCCTTCAACACAAGATCAGGGCATTACGAATACCTCGTAATGCCCTTGGAGCTGTGTACCGTCCCTGCAGTCTTCCAGGCATTTGTCAACGATGTCTTCTGTGACCTCCTCAATCGCACTCTCATCGTCTACCTTGATGACATCCTTATCTTCTCTTCCACTCAGAAATCCACATCATAAGCACGTGAGACAGGTACTTCAACGTCTCAGGGACAATTCTTTAGTAGCCAAACTAGAAAAATGTGAGTTTGACCAAGTTCAGATCCATTTCCTTGTCTATGTCATCTCGAAAGAAGGTTTTGCCATGGATCCTGCTAAACTCACTGCAGTTTTAGAGTGGCCCCAACCTATTTAATTAAAGGAATTGCAGAGATTCTTGGGGTTCTCCAATTATTACCGCAAGTTTATAAAGAATTTTTCCCAAACAGTCACTCTACTCACAGAATTGACAAAACGGAACAAAGACTGTAAACATTGACCCCCTGAGGCCATATATGACTTTACTGGTCTTAAAAGGGCTTTTTGTTCTGCTCCTGTGCTCCGCCATCCTGATCCTGACCTACAGTTCACTTTAGAGGTTGATCCACCCGAGATAGGGGCCGGAGCAGTTCTAACCCAAAGGGATCCTTTAACCTCCAAGTCGCACCCTGTAGCCTTTTTTTCCAAACGCTTTACTTCTGCAGAGAGGAATTATGATGTGGGTAATCGTGAACTCTTAGCCATTAAGATGGCCTTGACCGAATGCCGTCATTGGTTTGAAAGCAATGCTAATCCCATTCAGATTCTCACTGACCACAAGAATCTGACTTGCCTAGAGACTGCTCATCGACTCAATCCTCGACAGACAAGGTGGGCCTTGTTCTTTTCCAGTTTTAACTTTGTGGTCTCTTATCTTCCTGGGACCAAAAACAATAAGGCGGATGCCCTTTCCCGTCAGTTTTCTCACTCAAGTGATTCCTCTAAAGCTCCTATTGAACATATCATACTTCCCTCCTGTGTGGTTGTCCAATTGAAAGCCACCCTTCTTCAAAGACTGCAACGTGCTCAGTTTAATAAGTCCCCCGTGGCTTCCGATATCTTTTTAGTACCTCTGAACCTACGCACTCCCGTACTGTCCTGGGCTCATGACAGTAAACTCTCAGGACATGCTGGTTTGACAAGGACCTTTAAGCGTCTTTCTCAACACGTATGGTGGCCTACTATGAACGCTCAGGATTATGTAAAAGCATGTACAACTTGTGCTGCCAACAAAACTCCCCGATCCTTGCCTCCCGGCTTGCTCCAACCATTGTCCATTCCCAAACAACCATGGACACACATAACAATGGATTTCATTGTGGACCTTCCTCCTTCAGACCACCATACAGTTATCTGGATTGTGGTGGATCACTTTTCCAGACTGGCTCATTTTTGTACCCCTAACAAAACTGCCTTCTGCCCAACAATTATTGTCTCTTTTCCTTCTGCATGTGGTACGACTTCATTGCATTCCTGTGAATATTGTTTCCGACAGAGGTCCACAATTAATTTCTACCTTTTGGAGATTGATTGAAACCACTGTTTCCTTGTCTTCTGGCTACCAGCCTCAGACCAATGGTCTAACTGAGAGAGTAAACCAGGATCTTGAGGCTTATCTTAGAGCCTTTGCCAACGCTCTCCATACCAACTAGTCCGAGTTGTTACCCCTAGCGGAGCTGGCAGGAAACACTCATTGGCACTCTTATCTTCGATGTTCTCCATTTCAAGCCGTAGCAGGGTATCAACCTTGTGTCTTCCCTCTTTATGCTCAGTCCACTGGGGTTCCTGCTGCAGACCAACACGTTACTGAACTCACCACTCATTGGCAACGTATTCGCTCTCAGCTACGTTCAGGTGTCTCTAGATATAAGAAGTTTGCTGATCGTCATAGAGCTTCTATATGTGCCATCTCAGAATGTGAACGTGTTTGGGTTTCTACTCGACATATTCGTCTGCGTCAACCCTGTCACAAATTGGGGCCTAGGTTTATTTCTCTTGTTAAGTGTATCCAGTCCACGGATCATCCATTACTTGTGGGATATTCTCCTTCCCAACAGGAAGTCGCAAGAGGATCACCCACAGCAGAGCTGCTATATAGCTCCTCCCCTCACTGCCATACCCAGTCATTCTCTTGCAACTCTCAACTAAGATGGAGGTCGTAAGAGGACTGTGGTGTTTTATACTTAGTTTATTTCTTCAATCAAAAGGTTGTTATTTTTAAATGGTACCGGAGTGTACTGTTTATCTCAGGCAGTATTTAGAAGAAGAATCTGCCTGCGTTTTCTATGATCTTAGCAGAAGTAACTAAGATCCTTTGCTGTTCTCACATATTCTGAGGAGTGAGGTAACTTCAGAGGGGGAATAGCGTGCAGGTTTTCCTGTAATAAGGTATGTGCAGTTAAAATATTTTTCTAGGGATGGAATTTGCTAGAAAATGCTGCTGATACCGAAGTAATGTAAGTAAAGCCTTAAATGCAGTGATAGCGACTTGTATCAGGCTTATTAATAGAGATACATACTCTTATAAAAGTGTATTTTAAAACGTTTGCTGGCATGTTTAATCGTTTTTTACATATGTTTGGTGATAAAACTTATTGGGGCCTAGTTTTTTCCACATGGCTGGCTTGAATTTTGCCTAGAAACAGTTCCCTGAGGCTTCCCACTGTTGTAATATGAGTGGGAGGGGCCTATTTTGGCGTTTTTTTGCACAGCAAAAATTACAGACACAGACATCCAGCTTCTTCCTGCATGATCCAGGACTTCTCTGAAGGGATCAAAAGGCTTCAAAAGTCGTATTGAGGGAGGTAAAAAGCCACAGTACAGCTGTGGCAGTTGTTGTGACGTTTTTGTCATTTGTTATTCCGTTTTTGGTATTAAGGGGTTAATCATCCATTTGCAAGTGGGTGCAATGCTCTGCTAACTTATTACATACACTGTAAAAATTTCGTTAGTGTAACTGCATTTTTTCACTGTTATTTCAAAATTTGGGAAAATTTGTGTTTCTTAAAGGCGCAGTAACATTTTTTATATTGCTTGTAAACTTGTTTTAAAGTGTTTTCCAAGCTTGCTAGTCTCATTGCTGGTCTGTTTAAACATGTCTGACACAGAGGAACCTACTTGTTCATTATGTTTGAAAGCCATGGGGGAGCCCCATAGGAGAATGTGTACTAAATGTATTGATTTCACCTTAAACAGTAAAGATCAGTCTTTATCTATAAAAGAATTATCACCAGAGGGTTCTGTCGAGGGGGAAATTATGCCGACTAACTCTCCCCACGTGTCAGACCCTTCGCCTCCCGCTCAGGGGACGCACGCTAATATGGCGCCAATTACATCAGGGACGCGCATAGCGATTACCTTACAGGACATGGCTGCAATCATGAATAATACCCTGTCAGAGGTATTATCTAGATTGCCTGAATTAAGAGGCAAGCGCAATAGCTCTGGGGTTAGGAGAGATACAGAGCCCGCAAATGCTGTTAGAGCCATGTCTGATACTGCGTCACAGTATGCAGAACATGAGGACGGAGAGCTTCAGTCTGTGGGTGACATCTCCGACTCGGGGAAACCTGATTCAGAGATTTCTAATTTTAAATTTAAGCTTGAGAACCTCCGTGTATTGCTTGGGGAGGTATTAGCTGCTCTGAATGACTGTAACACAGTTGCAATTCCAGAGAAATTGTGTAGGCTGGATAGATACTATGCGGTGCCGGTGTGTACTCACGTTTTTCCTATACCTAAAAGGCTTACAGAAATTATTAGCAAGGAGTGGGATAGACCCGGTGTGCCCTTTTCCCCACCTCCTATATTTAGAAAAATGTTTCCAATAGACGCCACTACACGGGACTTATGGCAGACGGTCCCTAAGGTGGAGGGAGCAGTTTCTACTTTAGCAAAGCGTACCACTATCCCGGTTGAGGACAGTTGTGCTTTTTCAGATCCAATGGATAAAAAATTGGAGGGTTACCTTAAGAAAATGTTTATTCAACAAGGTTTTATTTTACAGCCCCTTGCATGCATTGCGCCTGTCACTGCTGCGGCGGCATTCTGGTTTGAGGCCCTGGAAGAGGCCATCCAGACAGCTTCATTGAATGAAATTTTTGACAAGCTTAGAACGCTTAAGCTAGCTAACTCATTTGTTTCCGATGCCATTGTTCATTTGACTAAACTAACGGCTAAGAATTCCGGATTCGCCATCCAGGCGCGTAGGGCGCTATGGCTTAAATCCTGGTCAGCTGACGTGACTTCAAAGTCTAAATTACTCAACATTCCTTTCAAGGGGCAGACCTTATTCGGGCCTGGCTTGAAGGAAATTATTGCTGACATTACTGGAGGCAAGGGTCAGACCCTTCCTCAGGACAGGGCCAAATCAAAGGCCAAACAGTCTAATTTTCGTGCCTTTTCGAAATTTCAAGGCAGGAGCAGCATCAACTTCCTCCGCTTAAAAACAAGAGGGAACTGTTGCTCATTCCAGACAGGCCTGGAAACCTAACCAGTCCTGGAACAAGGGCAGGCAGGCCAGAAAGCCTGCTGCTGCCCCCAAGACAGCATGAAGGAACGGCCCCCTATCCGGAAACGGATCTAGTGGGGGGCAGACTTTCTCTCTTCGCCCAGGCGTGGGCAAGAGATGTTCAGGATCCCTGGGCGTTGGAGATCATATCTCAGGGATATCTTCTGGACTTCAAAGCTTCTCCTCCACAAGGGAGATTTCATCTTTCAAGGTTATCAGCAAACCAGATAAAGAAAGAGGCATTCCTAAGCTGTGTGCAAGACCTCCTAGTAATGGGAGTGATCCATCCAGTTCCGCGGACGGAACAAGGACAGGGATTTTATTCAAATCTGTTTGTGGTTCCCAAGAAAGAGGGAACCTTCAGACCAATCTTGGATCTAAAGATCTTAAACAAATTCCTCAGAGTTCCATCATTCAAAATGGAAACTATTCGGACCATCCTACCCATGATCCAAGAGGGTCAGTACATGACCACAGTGGACTTAAAGGATGCCTACCTTCACATACCGATTCACAAAGATCATCATCGGTTCCTAAGGTTTGCCTTTCTAGACAGGCATTACCAATTTGTAGCTCTTCCCTTCGGGTTGGCCACTGCCCCGAGAATTTTTACAAAGGTTCTGGGCTCACTTCTGGCGGTTCTAAGACCGCGAGGCATAGCGGTGGCTCCGTATCTAGACGACATCCTGATACAGGCGTCAAGCTTTCAAATTGCCAAGTCTCATACAGAGATAGTTCTGGCATTTCTGAGGTCGCATGGGTGGAAAGTGAACGTGGAAAAGAGTTCTCTATCACCACTCACAAGAGTCTCCTTCCTAGGGACTCTTATAGATTCTGTAGAGATGAAAATTTACCTGACGGAGTCCAGGTTATCAAAACTTCTAAATGCTTGCCGTGTCCTTCATTCCATTCCACGCCCGTCAGTGGCTCAGTGCATGGAAGTAATCGGCTTAATGGTAGTGGCAATGGACATAGTGCCATTTGCGAGCCTGCATCTCAGACCGCTGCAATTATGCATGCTAAGTCAGTGGAATGGGGATTACTCAGATTTGTCCCCTCTACTAAATCTGGATCAAGAGACCAGAGATTCTCTTCTCTGGTGGCTTTCTCGGGTCCATCTGTCCAAGGGTATGACCTTTCGCAGGCCAGATTGGACGATTGTAACAACAGATGCCAGCCTTCTTGGTTGGGGCGCAGTCTGGAACTCCCTGAAGGCTCAGGGATCGTGGACTTAGGAGGAGAAACTCCTCCCAATAAATATTCTGGAGTTAAGAGCAATATTCAAGGCTCTTCTAGCTTGGCCTCAGTTAGCAACACTGAGATTCATCAGATTTCAGTCAGACAACATCACGACTGTGGCTTACATCAACCATCAAGGGGGAACCAGGAGTTCCCTAGCGAGGGAACATCCCTAGCGATGTTCCCTAGCGAAGTCTCAAAGATAATTCGCTGGGCAGAGTCTCACTCTTGCCACCTGTCAGCGATCCATCCCAGGCGTAGAGAACTGGGAGGCGGATTTTCTAAGTCGTCAGACTTTTCATCCGGGGGAGTGGGAACTCCATCCGGAGGTGTTTGCTCAACTGGTCCATCGTTGGGGCAAACCAGAACTGGATCTCATGGCGTCTCGCCAGAACGCCAAGCTTCCTTGTTACGGATCCAGGTCCAGGGACCCGGGAGCAACGCTGATAGATGCTCTAGCAGCTCCTTGGTTCTTCAACCTGGCCTATGTGTTTCCACCGTTTCCTCTGCTCCCTCGACTGATTGCCAAAATCAAACAGGAGAGAGCATCGGTGCTTCTGATAGCGCCTGCGTGGCCACGCAGGACCTGGTATGCAGACCTAGTGGACATGTCATCTCTTCCACCATGGACTCTGCCTCTGAGGCAGGACCTTCTAATACAAGGTCCTTTCAATCATCCAAATCTAATTTCTCTGAGACTGACTGCATGGAGATTGAACGCTTGATTCTATCAAGGCGTGGCTTCTCCGAGTCAGTCATTGATACCTTAATACAGGCTCGGAAGCCTGTCACCAGGAAAATCTACCATAAGATATGGCGTAAATATCTTTATTGGTGTGAATCCAAGAGTTACTCGTGGAGTAGGGTTAGGATTCCTAGGATATTGTCCTTTCTCCAAGAGGGTTTGGACAAAGGCTTATCAGCTAGTTCTTAAAAAGGACAGATCTCTGCTCTGTCTATTCTTTTGCACAAGCGTCTGGCGGAAGTTCCAGACGTCCAGGCATTTTGTCAGGCTTTGGTTAGGATTAAGCCTGTGTTTAAAACTGTTGCTCCCCCGTGGAGCTTAAACTTGGTTCTTAAAGTTCTTCAGGGAGTTCCGTTTGAACCCCTTCATTCCATTGATATTAAACTTTTATCTTGGAAAGTTCTGTTTTTGATGGCTATTTCCTCGGCTCGAAGAGTCTCTGAGTTATCTGCCTTACATTGTGATTCTCCTTATCTGATTTTTCATTCAGACAAGGTAGTTCTGCGTACCAAACCTGGGTTTTTACCTAAGGTGGTTTCTAACAGGAATATCAATCAAGAGATTGTTGTTCCATCATTGTGTCCTAATCCTTCTTCAAAGAAGGAACGTCTTTTGCATAATCTGGACGTAGTCCATGCCTTGAAGTTTTACTTACAGGCTACTAAAGATTTTCGTCAAACATCTGCCCTGTTTGTCGTTTACTCTGGACAGGAGAGGTCAAAAAGCTTCGGCAACCTCTCTCTCCTTTTGGCTTCGGAGCATAATACGCTTAGCCTATGAGACTGCTGGACAGCAGCCCCCTGAAAGGATTACAGCTCATTCTACTAGAGCTGTGGCTTCCACCTGGGCCTTTAAAAATGAGGCCTCTGTTGAACAGATTTGCAAGGCTGCGACTTGGTCTTCGCTTCACACCTTTTCAAAATTTTACAAATTTGACACTTTTGCTTCTTCGGAGGCTGTTTTTGGGAGAAAGGTTCTACAGGCAGTGGTTCCTTCCGTGTAAGTTCCTGCCTTGTCCCTCCCATCATCCGTGTACTTTAGCTTTGGTATTGGTATCCCACAAGTAATGGATGATCCGTGGACTGGATACACTTAACAAGAGAAAACATAAATTATGCTTACCTGATAAATTTATTTCTCTTGTAGTGTATCCAGTCCACGGCCCGCCCTGTCCTTTTAAGGCAGGTTTAAATTTTAATTAAACTACAGTCACCACTGCACCCTATGGTTTCTCCTTTCTCGTCTTGTTTCGGTCGAATGACTGGATATGGCAGTGAGGGGAGGAGCTATATAGCAGCTCTGCTGTGGGTGATCCTCTTGCGACTTCCTGTTGGGAAGGAGAATATCCCACAAGTAATGGATGATCCGTGGACTGGATACACTACAAGAGAAATAAATTTATCAGGTAAGCATAAATTATGTTTTTTTCTCACAAAGTCCTGAAAAGACTGTCTCCTGTTGCCTACAAAGTGGCATTGCCCAAAACTCTGCGCATTCACCCAGTCTTCCATATCTCACTACTCAAGCCTTACATCAAGAATAGATTTACCCGGCTCTGAGCTCCTCCTCCGCTCCTGGTCCGTGGTGACCCTGAATATGAGGTTGCTAAGATCCTGGACTCCAGATACAGGCACAGACAACTGCAGTATCTGGTACATTGGAAGGGTTACTCTGTGGCAGATCAGTTCTGGGTTCCTGCCTGTGATGTGCATGCTCCATCCTTGGTCTCTAGATTCCATGCTGCTCATCCTTTGAGGCCGCCTCTGGTTCCCGGAGGGAACCCTTGAGAGGGGGGCTATGTCGCGCCGCTGTACCTGTTGCTAGGGACGCGGTACCTGCTGTCTGCTCGGTTGCCTAGGGGGGTATCACCCACAGCAGAGCTGCTATATAGCTTCTCCCCTAACTGCCATATCCAGTCATTCTCTTGCAACTCTCAACAAGCATGGAGGTAGTAACAGGAAAGTGGTGAAATGTAACTGTTATCTTGCTTCAATCAAAAGTTTGTTATTTTTAAATGGTACCGGAGTTGTACTATTTTGTCCCAGGCAGAAAAATAGAAGAATCTGCCTGTGATTTCTATGATCTTAGCAGGTTGTAACTAAGATCCATTGCTGTTCTCACACATGACTGAAGAGAGAGGTAACTTCAGCGGGGGAATGGCGTGCAGGTTATCCTGCTATGAGGTATGTGCAGTTAAGATTTTTTCTAGAAGATGTGAATGCTAGAAAATGCTGCTGATACCAAATTTGTGTAAGGTAAGCCTGAATACAGTGATTTAATAGCGACTGGTATCATGCTTACTTTCTGAGGTAATACTCTTTTATATTTACAATATAAAACGTTTGCTGGCATGTTTAAACGTTTTTATATATACTTTGGTGATAAAACTTTATTGGGGCCTAGTTTTTTTTCCACATGGCTGGCTTTCCACTGTGTTACTATGAGTGGGAGGGGCCTAATTTAGTGCTTTTTTGCGCAGTAACTTTTACAGACTGAGACATCCTGCTTCCTCCAGGAGTCCCCTGAATGCTATAGGACATCTCTAAAGGGCTCTTAGGCTTTCCAAAATTGTTTGTTGGGGAAGGTAGGCCCACAGCAAGGCTGTGGCAGTTGGTGTGACTGTTAAAAAACGTTTATATCGTTTTTTTATCCGTTTTTTCAACTAAGGGGTTAATCATCCATTTGCAAGTGGGTGCAATGCTCTGTTAGCTTATTATACACACTGTAAAAATTTTGTTTTATTTTTTGCATTTTTTCACTGTTTTTCAAATTCTGACAAAATTTGTTTCTCTTAAAGGCACAGTACCGTTTTTTATATTTGCTTGTTAACTTGATTTAAAGTGTTTTCCAAGCTTGCTAGTCTCATTGCTAGTCTGTACAAACATGTCTGACATAGAGGAAACTCCTTGTTCATTATCTTTAAAAGCCATTGTGGAACCCCCTCTTAGAATGTGTACCAAATGTACTGATTTCACTTTAAGCAATAAAGATCATATTCTGTCTTTAAAAAATTTATCACCAGAGGAATCTGACGAGGGGGAAGTTATGCCGACTAACTCTCCCCATGTGACAGATCCTTTGACTCCCGCTCAAGGGACTCACACTCAAATGGCGCCAAGTACATCTAGGGCGCCCATAGCGTTTACTTTACAAGACATGGCGGCAGTCATGGATAATACACTGTCAGCGGTATTAGCTAGACTACCTGAATTTAGAGGAAAGCGAGATAGCTCTGGAGTTAGACGAAATACAGAGCATACTGACGCTTTAAGAGCTATGTTTGATACTGCCTCACAATATGCAGAAGCTGAAGAAGGAGAGCTTCTTTCTGTGGGTGATATTTCTGACTCAGGGAAGATGATGCAACCTGATTCTGATATTTCTACATTTAAATTTAAGCTTGAACACCTCCGCGTGTTACTCAGGGAGGTTTTAGCTGCTCTGAATGACTGTGATACAGTTGCAGTGCCAGAGAAATTGTGTAGACTGGATAAATATTATGCAGTGCCGGTGTGCACTGATATTTTTCCAATACCTAAAAGGTTTACAGAAATTATTACTAAGGAATGGGATAGACCAGGTGTGCCGTTCTCTCCCCCTCCTATTTTTAGAAAAATGTTTCCAATAGACGCCACCACACGGGACTTATGGCAGACAGTTCCTAAGGTGGAGGGAGCAGTTTCTACTCTAGCAAAGCATACTACTATCCCTGTTGAGGACAGTTGTGCTTTCTTAGATCCAATGGATAAAAAGGTGGGCCTTGTTCTTTTCCCGTTTTAACTTTGTGGTCTCTTATCTTCCTGGGACCAAAAACAATAAGGCGGATGCCCTTTCCCGTCAGTTTTCTCACTCAAGTGATTCCTCTAAAGCTCCTATTGAACATATCATACTTCCCTCCTGTGTGGTTGTCCAATTGAAAGCCACCCTTCTTCAAAGACTGCAACATGCTCAGTTTAATAAGTCCCCCGTGGCTTCCGATATCTTTTTAGTACCTCTGAACCTACGCACTCCCGTACTGTCCTGGGCTCATGACAGTAAACTCTCAGGACATCCTGGTTTGACAAGGACTTTTAATCGTCTTTCTCAACACGTATGGTGGCCTACTATGAACGCTCAGGATTATGTAAAAGCCTGTACAACTTGTGCTGCCAACAAAACTCCCCGATCCTTGCCTCCCGGCTTGCTCCAACCATTGTCCATTCCCAAACAACCATGGACACACATAACAATGGATTTCATTGTGGACCTTCCTCCTTCAGACCACCATACAGTTATCTGGATTGTGGTGGATCACTTTTCCAGACTGGCTCATTTTTGTACCCCTAACAAAACTGCCTTCTGCCCAAGAATTATTGTCTCTTTTCCTTCTGCATGTGGTACGACTTCATTGCATTCCTGTGAATATTGTTTCCGACAGAGGTCCACAATTAATTTCTACCTTTTGGAGATTGATTGGAACCACTGTTTCCTTGTCTTCTGGCTACCAGCCTCAGACCAATGGTCTAACTGAGAGAGTAAACCAAGATCTTGAGGCTTATCTTAGAGCCTTTGCCAACGCTCTCCATACCAACTAGTCCGAGTTGTTACCCCTAGCGGAGCTGGCAGGAAACACTCATTGGCACTCTTATCTTCGATGTTCTCCATTTCAAGCCGTAGCAGGGTATCAACCTTGTGTCTTCCCTCTTTCTGCTCAGTCCACTGGGGTTCCTGCTGCAGACCAACACGTTACTGAACTCACCACTCATTGGCAACGTATTCGCTCTCAGCTACGTTCAGGTGTCTCTAGATATAAGAAGTTTGCTGATCGTCATAGAGCTTCTATATGTGCCATCTCAGAATGTGAACGTGTTTGGGTTTCTACTCGACATATTCGTCTGCGTCAACCCTGTCACAAATTGGGGCCTAGGTTTATTTCTCTTGTTAAGTGTATCCAGTCCACGGATCATCCATTTCTTGTGGGATATTCTCCTTCCCAACAGGAAGTCGCAAGAGGATCACCCACAGCAGTGCTGCTATATAGCTCCTCCCCTCACTGCCATACCCAGTCATTCTCTTGCAACTCTCAACTAAGATGGAGGTCGTAAGAGGACTGTGGTGTTTTATACTTAGTTTATTTCTTCAATCAAAAGTTTGTTATTTCTCCTGTTAAGTGTGGTCAGTCCACGGGTCATCATTACTTCTGGGATATTAACTCCTCCCCAATAGGAAGTGCAAGAGGATTCACCCAGCAGAGCTGCTATATAGCTCCTCCCCTCTACGTCACCTCCAGTCATTCTCTTGCACCCAACGAATAGATAGGATGTGTGAGAGGACTGTGGTGATTATACTTAGTTTTATACCTTCAATCAAAAGTTTGTTATTTTATAATAGCACCGGAGTGTGTTATTCCTTCTCTGGTAGAATTTGAAGAAGAATCTACCTGAGTTTTTTCTATGATTTTAGCCGGCGTAGTTAAGATCATATTGCTGTTTCTCGGCCATCTGAGGAGAGGTAAACTTCAGATCAGGGGACAGCGGGCAGATTAATCTGCAAGAGGTATGTAGCAGCTTATTATTTTCTGACAATGGAATTGATGAGAAAATTCTGCCATACCGATATAATGTAAACTCAGCCTTAAATGCAGTAGCAGCAACTGGTATCAGGCTGTCATGTATGTATATTTTACTTCAGTATTCTGGGGAATGGCACTTCACTGGAATTATACTGTATGCATAAGACTTTAGCCTAATTTGCAGGGACTAGCAACAGGCTTTTTAATAACACTTAATTTATTTATGTTAAACGTTTTTTGCTGGCATGTAAAATCGTTTAATTTTCTGAGGTACTGGGTGAAAAAATGTTTCGGGCACTATTTTTTCCACTTGGCAGTCGTTTTTATTTAATTTATGACAGTTTACTGATCTCTCTCACTGTTGTGTATGAGGGGGAGGGGCCTTTTTTTTTTTTTTTGGCGCTTTTGCTACGCATCAAAAAATTCAGTCAGAAGTTTATTGTTTTCCCTGCATGATCCGGTTCATCTCTACAGAACTCAGGGGTCTTCAAAACTTGTTTTGAGGGAGGTAATCACTCACAGCAGAGCTGTGAGATTGTAGTTGACTGTGATAAAAAACGTTTATTTCTATATTTTTTTTCTGCTATCAGGGTTAATTATCCTTTGCTAATGGGAGCAATCCTTTGCTAAAAGTGTGTTTTTTTACAAAGATTTGATGCTATAACTTTTCAGTTTATCAATTTTCAACTGTCATAACTTTTTCTGTGCTTCTTATATGCACAGTACGTTTGCATATTATAGTAAAATACTTGAAAAGTATTTCCAAGTTGCTAGTTTATTTGCTAGTGTGTTAAACATGTCTGATTCAGAGGAAGATATCTGTGCTATATGTGCTAAAGCCAAAGTGGAGCCCAATAGAAATTTATGTACTAACTTGCATTGATGCTACTTTAAATAAAAGTCAATCTGTACAAATTGAACATATTTCACCAAACAACGAGGAGAGAGTTATGCCGACTAACTCGCCTCACGTGTCAGTACCTGCATCTCCCGCTCGGGAGGTGCGTGATATTGTAGCGCCGAGTACATCTGGGCGGCCATTACAAATCACATTACAGGATATGGCTACTGTTATGACTGAAGTTTTGGCTAAATTACCAGAACTAAGAGGTAAGCGTGATCACTCTGGGGTGAGAACAGAGTGCGCTGATAATATTAGGGCCATGTCAGATACTGGGTCACAATTTGCAGAACATGAGGACGGAGAGCTTCATTCTGCAGGTGACGGTTCTGATCCAAACAGACTGGATTCAGATATTTCAAATTTTAAATTTAAGTTGGAAAACCTCCGTGTATTACTAGGGGAGGTGTTAGCGGCTCTGAATGATTGTAACACAGTTGCAATACCAGAGAAATTGTGTAGGTTGGATAAATATTTTGCGGTACCGTCGAGTACTGACGTTTTTCCTATACCTAAGAGACTTACTGAAATTGTTACTAAGGAGTGGGATAGACCCGGTGTGCCGTTCTCACCCCCTCCAATATTTAGAAAGATGTTTCCAATAGACGCCACCACACGGGACTTATGGCAAACGGTCCCTAAGGTGGAGGGAGCAGTTTCTACTTTAGCTAAGCGTACCACTATCCCGGTGGAGGATAGCTGTGCCTTCTCAGACCCAATGGATAAAAAGTTAGAGGGTTACCTTAAGAAAATGTTTGTTCAACAAGGTTTTATATTGCAACCTCTTGCATGCATTGCGCCTGTCACGGCTGCAGCAGCATTTTGGTTTGAGTCTCTGGAAGAGACACTTGAATCAGCTCCATTAGATGAGATTACACACAAGCTTAAAGCCCTTAAGTTAGCTAACTCATTTATTTCGGATGCCGTAGTACATTTAACTAAACTTACGGCTAAGAATTCCGGATTCGCCATTCAGGCGCGCAGAGCACTGTGGCTAAAATCCTGGTCAGCTGATGTTACTTCTAAATCTAAATTGCTTAATATTCCTTTCAAAGGGCAGACCTTATTCGGGCCCGGGTTGAAAGAAATTATCGCTGACATTACAGGGGGTAAAGGCCATGCCCTGCCTCAAGACAGAGCCAAACCTAAGGCTAGACAGTCTAATTTTCGTTCCTTTCGTAATTTCAAAGCAGGAGCAGCATCAACTTCCTCTGCACCAAAACAGGAAGGAGCTGTTGCTCGCTACAGACAAGGCTGGAGACCTAACCAGTCCTGGAACAAGGGCAAGCAGGCCAGGAAACCTGCTGCTGCCCCTAAGACAGCATGAATCGAGGGCCCCCGATCCGGGAACGGATCTAGTGGGGGGCAGACTTTCTCTCTTCGCCCAGGCTTGGGCAAGAGATGTCCAGGATCCCTGGGCGTTAGAGATCATATCTCAGGGATACCTTCTGGACTTCAAATCCTCTCCCCCAAGAGGGAGATTTCATCTGTCAAGGTTGTCAACAAACCAAATAAAGAAAGAGACGTTTCTACGCTGCGTACAAGATCTTTTATTAATGGGAGTGATCCATCCGGTTCCGCGGTCGGAACAAGGACAAGGGTTTTACTCAAATCTGTTTGTGGTTCCCAAAAAAGAGGGAACTTTCAGGCCTATCTTGGATTTAAAGATCCTAAACAAATTCCTAAGAGTTCCATCGTTCAAAATGGAAACTATTCGGACAATTTTACCCATGATCCAAAAGGGTCAGTACATGACCACAGTGGATTTAAAGGATGCTTACCTTCACATACCGATTCACAAAGATCATTACCGGTATCTAAGGTTTGCCTTTCAAGACAGGCATTACCAGTTTGTAGCTCTTCCATTCGGATTGGCTACGGCTCCAAGAATCTTCACAAAGGTTCTGGGTGCTCTTCTGGCGGTACTAAGACCGCGAGGAATTTCGGTAGCTCCGTACCTAGACGACATTCTGATACAAGCTTCAAGCTTTCAAACTGCCAAGTCTCATACAGAGTTAGTACTGGCATTTCTAAGGTCGCATGGATGGAAGGTGAACGAAAAGAAGAGTTCTCTCTTTCCACTCACAAGAGTTCCCTTCCTGGGGACTCTGATAGATTCTGTAGAAATGAAGATTTACCTGACAGAAGACAGGTTAACAAAGCTTCAAAATGCATGCCGTGTCCTTCATTCCATTCAACACCCGTCAGTAGCTCAATGCATGGAGGTGATCGGCTTAATGGTAGCGGCAATGGACATAGTTCCCTTTGCACGCCTACATCTCAGACCGCTGCAATTGTGCATGCTAAGTAAGTGGAATGGGGATTACTCAGACTTGTCCCCTACTCTGAATCTGGATCAAGAGACCTGAAAATCTCTTCTATGGTGGCTTTCTCGGCCACATCTGTCCAGGGGGATGCCATTCAGCAGGCCGGACTGGACAATTGTAACAACAGACGCCAGCCTACTAGGTTGGGGCGCTGTCTGGAATTCTCTGAAGGCTCAGGGACTATGGAATCAGGAGGAGAGTCTCCTACCAATAAGCATTCTGGAATTGAGAGCAGTTCTCAATGCCCTTCTGGCTTGGCCCCAGTTAACAACTCGGGGGTTCATCAGGTTTCAGTCGGACAACATCACGACTGTAGCTTACATCAACCATCAGGGAGGGACAAGAAGCTCCCTAGCAATGATGGAAGTATCAAAGATAATTCGCTGGGCAGAGTCTCACTCTTGCCACCTGTCAGCAATCCACATCCCGGGAGTGGAGAACTGGGAGGCGGATTTCTTAAGTCGTCAGACTTTTCATCCGGGGGAGTGGGAACTTCATCCGGAGGTCTTTGCCCAAATACTTCGACGTTGGGGCAAACCAGAGATAGATCTCATGGCGTCTCGACAGAATGCCAAGCTTCCTCGTTACGGGTCCAGATCCAGGGATCCGGGAGCGGTTCTGATAGATGCTTTGACAGCACCTTGGACCTTCGGGATGGCATATGTGTTTCCACCCCTCCCGATGCTTCCTCGATTGATTGCCAGAATCAAACAGGAGAGAGCATCAGTGATTCTAATAGCGCCTGCATGGCCACGCAGGACTTGGTATGCAGATCTAGTGGACATGTCATCCTGTCCACCTTGGTCTCTACCTCTGAAACAGGACCTTCTGATCCAGGGTCCCTTCAAACATCAAAATCTAATTTCTCTGAAGCTGACTGCTTGGAAATTGAACGCTTGATTTTATCAAAATGTGGTTTTTCTGAGTCAGTTATTGATACCTTAATACAGGCTAGGAAGCCTGTTACCAGAAAGATTTATCATAAGATATGGCGCAAATACTTATATTGGTGCGAATCCAAGAGTTACTCATGGAGTAAGGTTAGGATTCCGAGGATATTGTCTTTTCTACAAGAAGGTTTAGAAAAGGGTTTATCCGCTAGTTCCTTAAAGGGACCGATTTCAGCTCTGTCCATTCTTTTACACAAACGTCTGTCAGAAGTTCCGGACGTTCAAGCCTTTTGTCAGGCTTTAGCTAGGATCAAGCCTGTGTTTAAAACTGTTGCTCCACCATGGAGTTTGAACTTAGCTCTTAATGTTTTACAGGGTGTTCCGTTTGAACCCCTTCATTCCATTGATATCAAGCTGTTATCTTGGAAAGTCCTATTTTTTTTTTTTTTTAAATATTTTATTTTTCCAATGCCAAGTACATAGACAAACATCTAGAATTACAGAGTCATTCAGCTAGATACAGTATGATGGCATGTCTATTCAATACATTAGCATCTCAGTTTTCCAGTATTTTTCCTTGGAGATCCTTTCTCCATCCCTTTTAGGCTCCTTCTCACACCCCACATAATTGTTATCATCATTCACTAAGTTAGATTATAACATAAATCAGTTCTTGATATGCAGGGTAACATGTTGGTATCATACCTACTGGATACTTAATCTGATTCTATCTCATTCTTCTAATATCCATCCTACCAGTTCCCCTCCCTCCTCAGAGCTTACCTTATTCCTGGACCTCCCCCCCGGGTGCCACCCCGGTTCTCTATGTGTCTGTCCCTGTACCGCCACCGATCATGGTTGCTGATTCTGGTTTTTTAGGTAAATATGTTCCATTTCCCATGTAGTTGTGCATTCAGTATGTATTCTGTGTCTTTGAATGGATAGATTATTTGTTTTTGGTTCGCTATGTCTAAAGTGGTGATGAAGGGTTCCCATTTGGTTATGAATTTTTTGTTCTGTGTGCTATGTCTCCCTGAGTGTCCAGTTGCTCATAAATCATTTGTTTTCTCAGGGTGTCTTTGAGTTGTGTTAGGCTTGGTGATGCCTGTGACATCCAGTGCTGCAAGATGAGTTTTCTAGTGTGTAGAATTACATTGTTTATGAATCTTGTGTATCTCGGTATCTTCGTTTGATGGTTTAGAAATATCACTGACTCGTTTGATAAGTGAATTTTTTCCCCTGTGCATGTTTCCACCCACCTCTGCACCATGCCCCAGAATTTCGTTAGTTTCGGGCAGTTCCATATCATGTGAGTAATGTTTGGGTTAGGATTGGAACATTTCGGGCACAGCCCTGATGTATCACTCTTCCACTTGTGGAATATTTTGGGGGTTATGTATGCATTGTGGACTAGTTTGGTGTGGGATTCTCTTATGTCGTTTGAGAGCGATGCCTCCCTCACCTCGACAAAACTCTGCACTACACATGTATCTGTGATGTCATGTCCCACCAGGTTCCCCCAGGCAGTTTGTAAATGTGCGATATTGGCTTTGTGTACTTTTGATTGGAGCGTGTTGTAGGTATGCGAGATGGAGGTCACCCCTCCCTTTGTTAACCTTAAGAGTTTATAAATGTCACAGTCTATTTCCATCATATTACCGGCTTTCAGTAGACCTTGCGCGTAGTGTTTTACCTGTAGGTAGGCGAAGTGGTGGGAGTTTGGTATGCCATAGTCATTCTGCAGTTCTATAAATGGTCTGACTGTGGACCCGTTACCTGATAAGACATGTTTTAGGGTTGTTACCCCCCAGTTCTCCCATTGTTTAAATGATTTAGTGGTAAATCCTGCGGGGAAATCTGGGTTACCCCCCAGGGGCAAGTAAACTGTACTGCCATGTGAGACTCCGAGAGTCCCACATAACTTCCACCAAGCCTTTATTGGATTACTAAAAAGGCCCGCCCCCCTGATAATGGGCTCTACCTGTGCCCTGTTCATGTGTGGGAGCATTTTAAGCGACCATGGTTTGATAAATGCTGTCTCCAGCGACTTGTTAGTAAATTGTCCCCCATCCACTAGCCAATCCATCACATATTTTGAAAGGGTTGCCCAGTTGTAATATTCTATGTTGGGGAGTCCCAGCCCCCCCTGCTCTGGTTGACATGTTAGCTTTTGGTAACTGATTCTATGTTTTTTCCCCCTCCAAATGAAATTTAAAATGTCCCTATTTAGTGTCTTGAGATCTTGCTTATGAAGTAGCTCTGGCAGCATTTGTAGGGTGTAGAGAAGTTTGGGGAATAGGGTCATCTTTATCAGCCCTATCCTTCCTGTCAGGGTCAGTGGCAATGGCGTCCAATTCAGGAGCATTTGTTTGAGGTTCTGCAATAATGGTTTGAAATTTATTGTATACCATTGAGTGGGATCTTTTGTTAGTTTAATGCCTAGATATTTAAACGTGTTTGTGATTACTTTAAAGTTATCTTCCAATGGTGTGTTAGGGTCCCTATTTAGTAGCCATAATAGCTCTGATTTGTCCTTGTTTATCCGGTATCCTGATATGTCACTAAACTCAGCTATCGTCGTCAATAATTTAGGTATGTTCTCTCTGGGGTTTTCTGTGTACAGCACCATGTCGTCAGCGAAGAGCGACAGGTGTATGGTGTCTCTGCCTATGGTCAATCCCTCTGCTTCCTTCCTAATCTTAATCGCCAGTGGTTCAAGCGCCAGGTCAAACAGAAGTGGTGAGAGCGGGCACCCCTGCCGTGTTCCCCTTCTAAGGGGAAATACTTTTGATGGTGACCCATTTATCAAAATCGCCGCCTGGGGGGTACTGTAAATGGTCTCGATAGCTCTCATGTAGGATCCCTTCAGTCCGAATTTTTTAAGGGTGGTAAATAAATGGTCCCATAGTATCTTATCGAAAGCTTTTTCTGCGTCTACTAGAATCAAACATGCCTCCCCCGCGCTCTTCTGCCTGTTTCCTCCCTCCTGCTCCCAAAAATGTGATAATACCAGTTGTAGTTTTCTCATGTTTTTTACTGCTGACCTCCCTTTTACAAACCCAGTTTGATCTTCATGAATTAGGAGGGGAAGGACTTCTGCTAATCTATTGGCCAGTATTTTCGTGAATAATTTGTAGTCAGAGTTTAGCAGGGAGATTGGCCTATAGGATGCCGTTAACAATGGGTCTCTGTCAGGTTTGGGAAGGACCGTAATGTTTGCCTCTGCAAATCTGTTGGATAAATTTGTTTTCCCTTCTAGAATTGCATTAAATAGTAGGGCTAGGGTGTCTGCAGTTTCTGTACTGAGCATTTTATAGAATTCTCCAGGAAGGCCATCAGGCCCCGGGGATTTCTCTAGAGGGAGTGAATCGATGGCCTTGGTGATTTCTAATGGTTGGATTGGGGCATTGAGTTTTTGTACGTGGTCTTCGCTTAGCTGTGGCAGTGTCAAGTCTCTCCAGAATTGTTCTTTCTTTCCTGGGTCAATGTCTTGTGAGTCATATAAGTTCGAGTAGTATGAGGTGAATGCTTGTTGTATTTCTGAGTCTTGGGTGAGTATGTTGTCTTTGTCCTTAATAGCTAAGATATTGTTAGGTTTCCTATCTAACCTAGTGAGTCTTGCTAATAGTTTCCCAGTACGGTTTCCATACCTATAGAATTTGGCCTGTGAGCGGTTTTGAGCGGAAATCGTGGTTTGGATGAGGTAGGTGTCTCTAAGGTCTTTGGTCTTTCTATATTTGAGTCTGTTCTGTGTGGTGGGATTACGCAAGTATTTGTTTCTGGCATTAAGTAATTGCCGCAGAAGGAGTTCCCCTCTCGCTCTACATTTTTTCCTAACTTTGGCTGCATATGCTGTCACCACCCCCCTCAGGACTGCTTTTGCCGTTTCCCAGAAAAGTGAAATATTATTCACATGTTCGGCGTTGAGGTCCCTATACACCAGCCACTCTCCTATTAGGTGCCTGCGCAAGTTAAGATCATGGTATAGATGTGTCGGGAATTTCCATCTATGTCCTCGTTTGTGTGAAATATCAGTGTCTATTTGTAAGGAGACTGGTGCATGGTCTGAGATTGTTATAGGATCAATTTTAGTATCTGTTATACGGGAGCAAAAAGATTTGGTGATTAGAAAATAGTCTATACGTGATAGGGTAGTTTTTGCTGGGTGTAGGCAAGTGTAGTCTCGCGCTTCTGGGTTTCTATCTCTCCAGACGTCTGACAGTGATAAGGAACCCTTGAAGTTATGTAGGATACGTGTTTCCCTCTTAGATCCTTTGTATTCTATTCGGTGTTGTGATGTGAAGTTTGGGTTTCGGAACCTATCTGCTGGCGTTTGAGGGGCAATATTGAAGTCTCCCCCTACCACCAATGGGAGGTCTGCAAACTGTATAAGCTTGGTCTGTAACTGTGTGAGAAAAGTTTTCTTTTCAGTATGTGGGCCATACACCCCACAGATAACCATTCGAAGTTCCCCTATTGTCATGTTTACCATTACAAATCTGCCTTCAGTATCAACTAGAGATTGCGAGATAGTGTAGTCTAGACCTCTGCGGAAGAGGATCGCCACTCCCCTGGCCCTTTTTTTCTCGTAAGTTGTGTGTAGCACCTCCCCCACCCATCCCTGTCTGAGTTTTTGATGTTCTTTCTGCGAGAGGTGAGTTTCTTCAAGTATTGCTATGTCTGTCTTTAAGGTGTTCAAATGCCTGAGTATAGCCTTTCTCTTAATTGGGGATGTAATCCCACCCACATTCCATGTGGTCAGTCTCATTTTATGTGTTCGTGTATATTTATTTATGGTGTTTTATCTTCGTGGGTGAATCTTATGCTTGTGTAGTGTTGCAGATTGATTTCAGAGTATACGTAAAGATGTGGTACTCACCGTTACTGTGCTTATTACCGATAATTCTACCCTCCCCTCCAAGGTGGCACCCAGAGGCAGGCCCGGTCAGCTCTTTTCCTAGTACAGATAGTTAGTACACAAAATTAAGTGACACAAATGCGGTAAACAGTGCATACATTTAGAACTAAATGAACAATAACCTCCCCTCTTAACAAACCCAACAGTTCAACAATGGACTGACTTTCCTGTCCAACAATAAAGTGGGCCCCCCCCCCCCTCACTTTGCAAGGATACATTTCTTCATTGCAATAATGTTGCTTATCCGTTAATGATCATTTTCTATCGACCAGGCAGAGAACCCAGTCCTAAGCATCAGAGTCATCTTCATTTTCTTTTGCCCCTTGCCCTCTCTCCCCCTCTTTTTGCAGGTGGAGCTTGAGCAAGTTAGGCGAGTCAAAAAACAGTGGTCCTCTCGAGGTTTGTAATCTCAATCTTGCCGGAAACAGTAAGGCTGCTGTTCTGCCCTGTTCTAACAGTTGCTTACAGTATGGTGAAAATTCTCGCCTCCTGGCAGCCACTGCCGCAGAGTAATCTTGGAAGAGGTATAGTCTTTTTCCATTGTATTCGAGAGTGGGAGCTTTCCTATAAGCTTGTAGAATTGAGATTTTGTCCTTAAAGTTGAGATATTTCACCATGACTTGGCGTGATGGTTGGTTATTTTCCTTGTGTTTGCTCTGGTCTCCCACTCTGTGCGCTCTTTCCACTGTGCAAGGGAGATAGTCTTTAGAGATATTAAGGAGTCCCGGCAAGGTGTTTTCTGCAAACTCCACCAATTGGGAGCCTGGGACTGACTCAGGGATGCCCACTATCCTTAGGTTGTTCCGTCGCGACCTATTTTCCAGGTCGTCAATCTTTGCCCACAGCCGTTCGTTCTGTTGTTGTAAGGTATGGACTTGAGATTCAGTTTCTCTGTGACGGGTCTCCCCTTCTGCCACCTGCTGTTCCACCCGTGTCAATCTGCCATTAAAGGATTTAACTTCGGCTGTAAGAGAATCCATACCTGTTTGGAGTTGGTCTATCTTGGGTAGGAACAACGCTGAGATTTGTGAGACAATTGGGTGGGCATCCATGAGACTATTGGATCCAGCATCTTCCGCAGGCCCTGGAGCTTGGTGACTCTCCACCTGGTGCTTTCTTTTATCAGCGTTCTTTAGCCTGTTTGTCATTGTGTCCGTTTTCTTGGAGTATGAGTCGTAATACTTTTGCATACAGCGTTGAGAGTTCCACAGTTGTTGCTTCAACTGTACACATATATGGTGTTATGTATTTTATAAGGATAATGGACCGCTAAAAACAGGTCTGGGTGTCTCAGGTCTTTTAGAGGATCTTGCAATGTTCAGTAAACATAAAGGAAGGGTGAGCGGGGGAGCGTGAGCCCATTCAGATTAGCCCTGCATTGTGGTGGGGTGCGTTATCACAGCTTTTTATATCAAATAAATGAATGAGAATGTCAGTGATGTCTTTGAGGGTGACCCTCTCTATGGGATCTGGCGAGAAGTAACTCTCAGCTGCTTATGTGGTTCTGTCTAGCGCAGCCTGTATGTTGCGCCTGTGTATACTCAACTTCCACAGAGAAAAAAAAAAAAAAATTGAGTGATCAGAGAGTTAGGCTTGATCTTGTAATCCCTCAGCCGAGGTATATGTGGAATATCTGTATAGGACTCTCCTGCCGTCTTCTGTGATATGTCTCTGCAGGTCCTGTCTTACACCTCCCCTGCTATATTGCTCAGCAAATTAGCAATCAACTATTATGCTTGATATGTGGCTGATGGGTTTGCTTATAGTCCTTTGTCTTGCTGTGTTTTTATTTGGGATTGTGTTGAATATTTCTTTGTTGTTTGCCACCAGTGGGTGAGGCTGTTTGCTGCAGTAATAAAATAATAAAGTCTCAGCACAGCACAGGCCCTGGCCTACCGCTTGATATGCAGCAATAGCGTTTATAACTCTCAAATCCTATTACAATCTGGGGCCTTTCTCCCTTGTCTGTGTAAGTTTCGTGTTTGGCGTTTAGCTTCTCAGGCTTCTTATGGTGTGTGTCTCTGCGGGGGCTAGCACTATGTAATATTGTGTGCGTCACTTCACCTTCCCCTCAGCTATGTCAAGATGGCGTTTTGCCGCCAAAGCTCCACTCACCCCCTCACCCGGTCTTTTCTCCTTCCTTCTGCTTGGGGCACCTCACTTGGAGCTCTAGATCTTGAAGGAGCCCTCCGGTACAATTCTGGGCTATTGTTATGCCCTGTCTTTCAGCCGCCCTTATTGCAGCCACTCTCCTCTGCCTTCCTCTCTAGTTGCGCTTCGCGGCGGGGGAGTCGGGTGTCAGACTCCTTACCGTAGTGCTCCGGACAGGGGTATTTATTCCCTGCCAAGGAATTTGGCTAGTTATGGGCCTTTTCTAGTGTCTCCAGCTCAAAGTAGGGGCCAAGGGTCCGGAGCTCCTTTCCCCTGCTTCCACTCTCAGCGCCCGCCCACCGGAAGCTCGGAAAGTCCTATTTTTAATGGCGATTTCCTCG
This sequence comes from Bombina bombina, assembly GCF_027579735.1. NCBI lineage: Eukaryota > Metazoa > Chordata > Amphibia > Anura > Bombinatoridae > Bombina > Bombina bombina. The sequence goes on along the minus strand of NC_069499.1, from coordinate 981,882,506 downwards.
GCTCGAAGAGTCTCTGAGTTATCCGCCTTACATTGTGATTCTCCTTATCTGATTTTTCATTCAGACAAGGTAGTTCTGCGTACTAAACCTGGGTTCCTACCTAAGGTGGTCACTAACAGGAATATCAATCAAGAGATTGTGGTTCCATCTTTGTGTCCTAATCCTTCTTCGAAGAAGGAACGTCTGCTACACAATCTAGATGTAGTCCGTGCCCTGAAATTTTATCTACAGGCAACTAAGGATTTTCGACAAACGTCTTGCCTGTTTGTCGTTTATTCTGGTCAGAGGAGAGGTCAAAAAGCTTCGGCTACCTCTCTCTCTTTTTGGCTTCGTAGCATAATTCGGTTAGCCTATGAGACTGCTGGACAGCAGCCTCCTGAAAGAATTACAGCACATTCTACTAGAGCTGTGGCTTCGACTTGGGCCTTTAAGAATGAGGCTTCTGTTGAACAGATTTGCAAGGCTGCAACTTGGTCTTCTCTTCATACTTTTTCCAAATTTTACAAATTTGACACTTTTGCTTCTTCGGAGGCTGTTTTTGGGAGAAAGGTTCTTCAGGCAGTGGTTCCTTCCGTATAAAGAGCCTGCCTTTCCCTCCCGTCATCTGTGTACTTTAGCTTTGGTATTGGTATCCCAGAAGTAATGATGACCCGTGGACTGACCACACTTAACAGGAGAAAACAAAATTTATGCTTACCTGATAAATTCCTTTCTCCTGTAGTGTGGTCAGTCCACGGCCCGCCCTGTTTTTTATGGCAGGTAAAAAAAATTTTGAATTATACTCCAGTCACCACTACACCCTTTGGCTTCTCCTTTCTCGTTGGTCCTTGGTCGAATGACTGGAGGTGACGTAGAGGGGAGGAGCTATATAGCAGCTCTGCTGGGTGAATCCTCTTGCACTTCCTGTTGGGGAGGAGTTAATATCCCAGAAGTAATGATGACCCGTGGACTGACCACACTACAGGAGAAAGGAATTTATCAGGTAAGCATAAATTTTGTTTTTTAAATGGTACCGGAGTGTACTGTTTATCTCAGGCATTATTTAGAAGAAGAATCTGCCTGCGTTTTCTATGATCTTAGCAGAAGTAACTAAGATCCTTTGCTGTTCTCACATATTCTGAGGAGTGAGGTAACTTCAGAGGGGGAA